>NC_091948.1:5692500-5885000 GCF_041260155.1 Ptychodera flava
CGCGTATTTACTTTTTATCTCGTTCGCACTTGTTCTTGCTGTGGTTAATAATTGCTGTACATGCATCGTTGAGCAGATATAAGAAATTATTAAATTCACGTTTTGAGAGTACTGTTGCTTATTGCCTCTCAAGGGACAACATAGGTATAGAAGGAAACCAACGCAGCCAACATTTGTTTTGCCACATCGCATCAATAGGGACAGTTCTATGCATGAAGCTCCGATGAGATTTCGAGTTTACATCATGAATGAGAATGAACACGTCTGCCCAATTTGGCCCATGTCGCAATGTATGGCTTTCCAATGCACTACATATTTTTGATTTTCGAAAATGTTGAAAGTTTTTCCCGTTTTGTTAGTAAAGTATCGTAGGAAATGGTTAAGGATTTTGCAAATTTTGGTCATTTTAAAATGTTTTCATGATCAAATTTAGCAAATGAAAATACAGACTCAGAGGCATTCAATTGAACACTTTTGTAAGATTTAAACCGGGAACTGTATATTAGACCGCTTTGTTTTGAAGTTTACTCTTGAAATTAAACAAAAGTCACATAATACTAGTATACGACGCGCACTGCGCCATTCATTCTAAACTGAAGAATTTTTCATCCACAGCGCCTTTCACTTGTGACGATGGTGTAACGGTCTCACCGCTTTCAGAATGCGATGGCTACTTTGACTGTTCTGACCACTCCGATGAAATACACTGCG
Source organism: Ptychodera flava (assembly GCF_041260155.1). NCBI lineage: Eukaryota > Metazoa > Hemichordata > Enteropneusta > Ptychoderidae > Ptychodera > Ptychodera flava. Next base: position 5,693,212 of record NC_091948.1, read on the forward strand.
GTAGGTGTACCTGTCATGAGTTCAAACGATTTAAAGTCGACGGAATGCTACCCTAAGACGCGCCATTGTAATCTTTAAGTGCAAGTTCGTGATGCATGCGATCGTGAAGCATTTTCAGAGACAGACACGACTTTTACAAAAGCAGAGCCTGGCTATGTTCAGAGTTTGGCATTTTTGCCGACTGTATTTTATACATCATCATAGAAAAAAGGCGTTTATTCGAGCTGAAAGATGCCATTGAACAAGCGTATATGAAATAATCTTAATCCGGTAATATGCACCTCGAAAGTGAAAGACTTAAACTTTTGCTCAAACTTTCCTCAGTGAAATTTTCAACCATTCTCTTACCAAAGCAAGAATAAAAATCAGGTGTCACCGTGCAAACTTTGGTACTAGAGAGACAAATAACTTGTAATTTCTCGATATTTGAAATCCAAAATGGCCGCCATCCCTGTGTTAACTCTATCAGAAAAAATAAAATTTTCGATTTTCGAAAAACTAATATATAATAAGACGGTGAAAACTTTTCTTTCGCCAAGAGCTTCAAAATGAGCCCCCACAAGTGGTAGGTTAGAAGAAAAGTGATAAAATTTGAAGGCCTGAATTTCTGTCCCCGAGGTGCGTTCTACCTTAATCCGTTATGACATTTCTCTTTATCATATGGCAGAATGCACGGATGATCAATTCAAGTGTGCAAATGGATTGTGTACATCGGAGTATAACTTATGTGATGGATACGACGATTGCCGCGACATGAGCGACGAGGAAGACTGTGGTGAGTTAATTATCTGTTGATTTTTTGTTCCAACCAGTATAGATGTAACAACAAAGGTTTTGTTGAACGTGACTTTTAATCCAGAGGGAGAGATAGCAATTCGCCTACACTCCAATTGACTTAATTGACACTCGCGATATTGTCTGTTAACATTAAATCCCACATACATTGTGAAGCATTTCTTTTCGGGCGCATGCCCTTACGTTCATTTAAGACCATTCAGGTTTACTTAAGCTGGATGATTATGCAAAAGTAAACATATTGTTATTTTCATTACAAATGCACATGTTGTGGATACAGTGGGTATACAGGAAATGTAGTAGATCAAGTAGTGTTTCAATATTACTTTCTTTGAAATAAATCATGCCCTTTGATTCTGTGCAGTTTACACTAATTTATGATAAATTTCGACCATCAAACATGTACGGGTCTGTTTAAGACTGAAGTATTGCTCTTTTATGCAACGTAGAGTTTTGAAACACTCCTTTGCAATTTACTTGGGGATTGTATGAAGACAACGTGCTTTTCTTTTGACTACGCAGCGACGAGATAAAAGATTTTTACATTTTTCACGGGCTTTTTTGTATGGGAACAAGTAACATATTCATCATATCTTGACAGTGACACCACTTTAAATATTTCAAAGTCTTGTAATTCGTGGTCATTTGCGTAAGTTTCAAGAAAATGATATGATATGATATGATATGATATGATATGATAAGTATACAAGGTTGTTATTTTGCATCTCTACCAATACCAGTCGCTGATGCTGCATAACCCATGGCTACTCCGCTACTGTAGGACATTATTAAGTCACCAATGTCTGGGTACAATACTTTGTGTATTCATAGAGTGTTCTGAAGACCAATTCAGGTGTGACAATGGACTTTGTAAAGGAAAATACGTGGTTTGCGATTTATATGATGACTGCGGCGATAACAGTGATGAAAAAGAATGTGGTATGTATATATTTATTTTTATTTATTTATTTCTGTATTTATTATAATTAAAAATAGCTCTTATCAATCTTTCAAATTTATGATACAGATTATACAGATGACTTATTTAACTGTATGAAATTGAATTATGTATCGAAAGTTCTGTAACAATTCCGTAAAAAATCTATAGGACTGTACAGGTATCAGATTTATGAAATGCAATCAAACGGTGAAGGTTTATCTTTTGTGGGCCCATTTACCCTAAAAAAGAACGTACAAAAAGGCCTTGTTAACTCTGTGAAGTCTACAACTTTATGAACTAATTTGTTTGGCATGGTAGGCTCGGTATTATTCTCAATCGTGTTTGCGCGGCCTTGCCAATAGACACTGTCACAAAATTGCCTATAATGAATAGGTCATCTATATTTATTGTTGCTTATCGCTGACTTTCTTGGTGTTGGTCGCAGAAGAATATAAGCATAATGCCATACTCCGTTGTGCCATTGAAGCTCTAAGGGTAAACATAGTTGACGCGCCTCGTTTACAATATAGATATATGCAAATTTGAAGAGACCATCACCATGTGTAAACATGGCCACCATGCCTCTTATACCATATATGGATATATGCGAATTTGTAGCGACTCAGTCGACCATAACAGCATTAGTCATAAACGTAGTTAGTAGGGAATCAATGTCATTTGCAAGATCAGCTAGTTCAGATACGTTATGCTTCGAAATCCGTCTAAAATATTAATTATGAAATTCCTGGCATTTTTTTAATTAACTCGATACTTCATCTAACAGAACTGTTTGTTTGTGATGATGAGAGACAAGTTTCACAAAGTTCCCTGTGCAATGGATACTTTGACTGCAGCGACCACACAGACGAAACTCAATGCGGTATGTTAGAGATAATCTTCATCCCTTGATCGGTCTACACCTTTATGTAGGACGAGTTATTTCCCCCAAAAGACTTGGTACGCCTCATTTAAAACCCCATTAGCTGTATCTTTTTGAATTTCATATTTTTTTTTTAAAGAGGGTTGGAAATCAAAGGCAAATCCAGAACCTGCAAAAATACCGACCGAAGTGTAACCACAGAACTTTGGCGACAAACACACATGCAATTCAAAATTGGCAGCCGCATCCTATATATAAGTGTGAGCGCGTGAATTTAATCGACCAAATCCAGCGCCAAGGATTTGAATTTCCTCTGATATTTTCAACGGCATAAAAGCTTAATAACAGGAATTTCATACACCCCTCTCAAGATGGGATGGTATTTTTGGTACGTTAATGCAAAAAGATACAGAAAATGGGGCTTGTACGCCAGGGATAGCAATTGGCCTTTAAAATTTTCCCTGGACTTCAAGTTTTGTAGGCTTTTCTTGAAACTCGTGGTCCAGGAGTAAACGAAGTTTCAATCGTCTTATTCTTGTAGAAATAAAATTATTTTTCTAAAGAGTTTAATACAGAAATTGCTGCCACTTTGAAAATTGCATGTCGCTAAATCTTAGCTATTTTATTTGACTTGCCCGGTGGCCCTGATTTTATTATCATGTTTTCTTTAAGAAAGTTTAAGCGATATACTAATACATAATTTGAAGGCGTGTACAACCTATAAGAGGCAGATCTGCGGTACATTTAATTAAAGCGGACGGTAAAAAGGTCGAGCAATGAGCAATAACTTCACCATAAAGTACTCTGAGTTAATGAAAACAACTCATTATAAATCTCCATGGTATATTTACCTTAAAACAAGTTTTATCTTCTCTTCTGTAAATCAAGAGTGCCAGGAGGAGCAGTTCAAATGTGATAATGGCATATGCAAAAATAGTTATATGAAGTGTGATGGATACGATGATTGTGGCGACAACAGTGACGAAAGGGACTGTGGTGAGGACCTTTCCTGTTACTCTTTCCGACCTGAAACATATATATGACAATTTATCAGATTGTTGTCAAAATGGTACAATGTAAAAAACGTAAAATGTAAAATCAATTCTTTAACAGAAGTCGTCTTCTTTCCTCTTGAATCAGTATGCGAAGACTACAAATTCACATGCGACAACGGACTGTGCAAGTACGATGGTGTTCAGTGTGATGGGTACGATGACTGTGGCGACAACAGCGATGAGAGAGGCTGTGGTGAGTAATTGTTCATAACTTTGAAAAAGTATGTTGTCTTAGCATACTATACAACGTTCATTTCCGTAATGTAAAGAAATGATGGTAGCAGTCTGGTATTAATGCTGGTATTGATACCAACCGATGACGCTGATCGGCACAGTAACAATGCCCATGAAATGACATAGCGATATGCATGTTTCTGTCAACTGACCAATGTTAGCGGAAAATGTAACGGCCACATAAGTGCTGTCACAAAATACGACACTGACAATGAGATTTAGAATTTTGAAATTATTGTACTTGGAATAATATACATGTAAATGACAATAACTTTGTCTTTGGTCATTGTAGTTAGGATCATACTTGTGATAGTGTCGACTACGACAAAGATAATGATGATGGTGGTTGTGGCGGTGGAGGTGACACCAATGCTGATGTTGTTTTTGTTGTTGTTGTTGTTGTTGTTGTTGTTGACGATGATGAGGAAATGATGACGATGATGATTTGCGTGTGATTTCTTAGATGGCAATTTGAAAATTTGGGAGCAGTCTGATTCGAATTCAGCGTTATAACGTATAACTAGTAAGGTTAGCTGGTTCCTACAGGTGCAGCCCACAGAGCTATTCATTGAAAAAGCTATTTCGGGAGCAATTTTTGAGGGCAGGGGAAATTTCAATTTTGCTTGGTCAGGGGACATATTTTTCGTTGGCAGGGGAGAAAATTTTAGGTTTTTTTGTCGGACAGGGCAGATATCGGTTGATTGTCCCGGGGACAGGGCTTGGCGAAAAACGAGGAGAGAGGGGAAGCTACTTTTAAAACGGGGACAGGGGAAGTTGAGCCATGGTGTTTCCGGTAGAAGGCCACTGCAGTATGTGCATGCATGGGAATGTTAATTTCCAGGGGAAATTTTTCACAGGGCAGGGGAAAATCGACAGGTTTTTTCATCTCAGGGTAGGGTAGCTTCATGTCTCCAGGGGAAATGGAATGATGAATATTGAGGGAAATTTTTTCGAGGGCAGGGGAAATCGGCAAGTTTTTTTCGCTACAGGGCAGGGGAGGTTCAAAAATTGACAGTAGGGAGGGGAAAAGGTAAACATAAGTGGGGAGTGGGTAAAAATGAAGTTTGAGTGCGGGAGGGCAAGTCTAAAACTTTTCAGTGGGAGCGCAAATTATGAACAGCTAATTAATTACCCTCATGACTTAAAATTAGTCAGTTCACATTGCTTGTCATGCACAATATATCTTGTCGTAGTAAAGACCCCTTTAAAAGTCCATTGTTCGTTGGCTGCACCTGTTCCTATTCGATAAGGAAGCAGTCTGAATAACTCTTATTCTGATGAGTAATTTCACTTATGGTAATTCCTGGGTGTTTGTGTGACAATAAATATTATCTGTTAGTTGATACTGGATTGTCTCAAATGTATAGTCCTTGTCTTTTGTCGACAGAGAAGTAATTACACGTTCCATTGATCTTATTATACACTTATACATCTCACAAAAAAGATGGAAATAAGTATACCAATATTCTCGTAACACACTTTCCTTAGAAACTTACGAATGTGAAGACGGTCAAACCTTAACCGTTAGCAAGTACAAGAATGGTAGACTAAAGTGTGACGGTTACTCCGACTGTGATGACAGGAGTGATGAAATGAACTGTGGTAAGTTGGAACACGGTGATCAGTAAAATACCACCTTAAAGGCCAAACAAGGAGAAATGCACTAAAATCGAATGAAAAGTCGATACTATCAGACCGATCAACAACAGAAGGATTCGAAATGTGGACTTGTACCCTACTATGAGGAAGTGACGTTGGGAATTCTAAAATGCTTCCCATGTGTGATAGTATATAAACTTAAGGTAGAATACGCCTAGGGGACAGCTATTCAGGCTTTCATATTTTATCAATTCTTTTCTGATCTACCACTTGTGGGAAATCATTTTGAAGGTCTTGGTCTGAGAAAAGTTTTCACCGGCTTAGTTTTTCGAAAATCGAAAATTTTATTTTTCCCCATAGAGTTAACACAGGGATGGCGGCCATTTTGAATTTCAAATATCGGGAAATCTTAGGTAATTTGTCTCTCTAGTACCAAATTTTGCACAATAACCCCTGATTTTTATTGTTGGTTTGGTAAGAGAACGGTCGAAACTTTCACTGAGGAAAGTTTGAGCAAAAGATTAAATCTTTCACTTTCGTGGCGCGTACTACCTTAAGTTTCACGCATCTAGCAATCATCAGACAACTTTTACCTTTAGGAATAATAGATGTAAACCACTCAAAGGATGGGGACGTACCATTGTTCTATTGTTTTAGGTGGTGTTGAAGTTCGATAAATGATATTTGTTTTGGTGACGACATAATCTATTCTTACAATTCATTCTAAATATCGACATTGGGAACTAACATGTCTGAAAAGTGGACAAGTATCTAATTCCATGTTTTAAATGTTTCTTAACTCTGATTGGAATATTTGGATTTGGAATACTTGCATTCTCTGTTACGATCACTCCGTATTTTGTCCCTTAGCTTCTTTTTCCTGAAATTGCTAATGGTTTATTTATATTACCTTAATACAGCAAACAAAACCCAAGCACATACGTGGAAATTTGCCGACGTACAGTGTCATGAAGTTTAGTTCCTAAAATAGTATTCACCCTCATAGTTCTCGCGTATAATATAAAGAAATGGTTGTTGTAATATCCAAAAGAAAAGGCATATTTTGAAACATTTTTTATTTGGCGGGAAAGCACTTTCGCGCATTGACGAAATTCCAAGTTCTTCCTTAGTTATTGCATCGTGTGTCGACGTTTACTCACAACCCAAAGTGAATAATACAGGTCAATAGTAAGAAAGCAATATTTTACGAATACTTTATCGTCAGAAGCTTGAAGATTGGCGATTTTAGCCTTATGTTGGCATTACATCACTGTAGCATCACGCAAACGATGCTTGTGTGGTCTGTCACGTAGGTTTCTGATACGTGTAGCTTAGTGACCATCGGTAGAAACGCAATATATCACTGATGTAACACTTAACTATATTTTGCTTCTCTTTATCAGAATGCCGAGCGTATCAATTCAGATGTCCCAATGGTATCTGTATCAATAGGTATTCCCGCTGTGATGGTTACGATGACTGCGGGGACAACGCGGATGAGGCAGACTGCCGGATGAAGGTGCCTCCGGGGAAAATGATTTCGTCAGGATATTAATTTAGAGTGCAATAAATGCTGGAAAACCGTTTATTACTCTTAGCATTTAACGTGGCTGACTAGAGAAGGAGCAAATGTTTCCTTTTAAAACGTGTCATAACGAGTGGATTGTTATCTTAGATTAAGTACTTGATTTGATGAGATCATTAATTAAATAAAGGAACTCTTCTCTCTAAATTTCTGTCAATGTATTCTTCAATATTCATGCGATTTTTAATGGCTGTAGTCGTAGATGTCTGCAAATGCATTATGGGTCAGATATCGTTGTCATGACGGCATTCGAAGATCAACTCAGATAACTTCATCTAAACACATATAGTAAGCATCGTCTCCAAAGACAAAGACAAGTCTTACAGACACGTTTAAATAGCAAGCTGCTTCTGATAAGATTGATGACGACATCCCAAACAAATTCTGCCTGTCGAACGTCTGACCATCCAGCTATCAAAACGTCACTCTGAAGATCGCCAATTGTTTCATTTAACGATATGCAATGGATGAAATCAGTCATATGGGTTGAGTTGGAGTGGGTATAACTGAAGTGGCGTGATTGTTGAAAGTCATGATTTGACCTCTTACAATGTTGGGTCAAAGGTCACTTTTTCTACATGCGCCACTTGTATAACTTGCATCACGGAAGTCATTGAAGCTTACAACTTAGCTGACGAGTATGGCTGTTACCTAATTCACTGTCAATTTTTGATAATAACAACTTATCCCTGTCGGGCACGCTCTTTTGATCACTTTTATAAGGGGCCATTCCCTGTCACCAATGTCATGTCCCGGAGTGTGGCCCACCAAATGAATCCATGCTTAACGAGTTCGGCTCCAAAGATGGTGAAAATATGAACAGCTGTTGCTTTATGTGCGAAAACTGTACCCTGGCACGTATCAATACCGTCGCCTGAAGTGATGGTTAATAATATGAACCGTCTAATGAAATTAACATCGTAACCGAGGTAAGATAGTGGAATATGTTCCCTTCCATATGCAATTTGAATGTCTAATTAGAAGCTCGGGACAGTTAAGTAGCCTATTTGTCGAAGCATAATCAACAGAACTTTAGTGAAACTTTTAATAGTCCTTGTGTCAGTGGAGCGCTATCATTAGAGTTATTAGGGAAATTTCCGAATTATAAAACTAAAATCATACATGTCAAGCAAATAATCGGAATAATGGTGGTCGTCTCTAATAGCCATCTCCGTTGAGTGTAATAATCGCAGCGCAATAATTTTGTTAGAATTACATTAATGTGGGAATGTTCTGGCCATGACAAACAACAATCAGAACAATGTTCATTTCGCCCTCCTGCCTGTAAAATATCATGGTTCTTGGAAACCGCTAAAACTGGATTGGGGACGACAACCAAAACCTATCTCTAATTCTCATAGGTTAATGACTCATACACTTCAAACCTGTGATCTGTGTTACTGGCAATGGCTGCTCCAGGTTTTTAGGATAGGAATTTCCTTATTAATGCAATTTAGATTTTTCGAGAGGAATACAAGAGTTTAATAGCCGCCAGGAAATCATTCGTAGTACTCTGATAATTATCTCCAATGTGTCAATGAGGTCGAAATGGCTCTACTTAGATGGAAATGATATCAGAAAGGACATCGCTGGAATCGATAATTTGTTGAATTAATTAAGGCCAACAACCTTCTTCGATGACTCAACTGAGCCAAGTTCTCAGGTTATGTGCATAATAGATGAGCTACCTCATTGATTGATTGATTGATTGATTGATTGATTGATTGATTTAAAGGAAGACGAACGGGAACAAGTCCCATTTACAGGCTCCATAAAATATGAATAAAAAATGCATAAACTACAATAAAACGATAAGCAACACACGGACGACTAACTATATGAAACCATTTAAATATCTACAAATTTAAACATGACATTCTCAGGCTGACCAAACGTCTAAAACTTCGATAAGATGAGGTAATATCAATGGCATGGTTAGAAATGCACAATTTATTTAAAGTACCCATAAACTTTGAAAAGCCGAGTACTTAAAACATTGAGTGTACTAACTGCGAGTCTAACAACAGTGTGCGCTGAGTTCTTGTACTTCTCTGAGGAACATTAAAATTAATACGAAAACCATACATGTTATTAACATATTTGTATAAAAATATAATATCTAAAAATCGTCTCCTATGATAAAGAGGCGAAAGGTTATACGCTGGCACAATTCTATATAATTCGGTTGTGAGGATGCTTTGTTTCGAAACAAAGGAACTTTATGAATTTTATTTGCACTCGCTCTATTTTGTCCTGTTGTTGTTTTTGCTAAGGAGACCACACTACAGACGCATGTTCTAAAAGACTTATTGTATAAGCTATTTACAGTGAATTGAGGGAATTGATGTTGGAGAAAGTATTACAAATCCGCTCTATAAAACCAAGCATGCGAAAAGCTTTACTGATACTCGTGGATACATGGGCAGAAAAACTCAAATCCCTAGAAAAGATTACCCCAGATCCTTAATTTTATCAACTCTTCCCAGTTGGGTATTGAAAGGTAATAGGATTTTTCTTTGTAGTAAATGAAATGATTGAACATTTAGCGTTATTTAAACACCGTTAAACACTTATGGCAACGTGATTGCACAAAGAGCCACTCTACTGAATAGAGACCCGCCATCCTTTGTGTGAAGGTAAAATATTTCCTCTCGTCCGTCTCCTTATGCGGCCGTCTCTAAGTCTCTGTCAGCCTGTCTGTATGTCTGTGTGATTGTCTCATTTTGTCTGTCTCTCTGAAAATTATAATGTTGAATACAGATTGCTCGTCAAATGCAATAACTAAATCCAGAAAACAACACTTATATATAAATAAAGAAATAAGCGGTAGCAAAAACAACTCTAGCAATTGTGATTCTGTAGGTATGCTTACTCATCAATGTTAAGCTCTCTTTTATATTTTGTTGTTAGAAAAATACATTTACTCAGTTTCCTCAATGTGACAGTATTTTGCGATGAAATAAATATCTTAATTTGTACAGTTCAGGATGGTTGAAATAATAGGAAGTACTATGAAATGTATTTAGCTCTCAGAAATGGTACTCATCCTCTACTGCCTACTAACTACACAACTCACATAGACTGTCTGGTCTTGGAACATTGTTCAAACGACCTGTCTCAATCTTCAGAGAGTGTGCTGATGTTCTAAAACGGCAGAACGTGTCTGCAAACAGGTTTATCTATACATATCAGGTATGGTTCTAATACCAGCTCTTTCTTTAAAGGTTGAATAAAAATGAAGTGTGTCACTATTATTAATCACCAAGCACTGTGTATCAATATCTATACACCTTTGTTTTAAAAGCCGTAAAAACACGGTTTTCATTACCAACCCCTTGTTGTTCCCAAACTTCACTACATCCATAACTCTGCAACAAGCCTTTTACTCCTCTGGTCAATGAGTCATACCGATTTACATCCTCATGTTTTTTGAAATTCATCACATTTGAATACATTTCTATTTTTATCCATTTTCTGAATTTTTAACAACAAACATTTACTCTCAATGTTGATCTGCCCAACTCCCCTCTCATAGCAATAATTGGTGTTCATCATTACATGTAAATGAACCTGTTTTCCAAAGGATTAAAAAGTATAAGAATGCATGAAATTGCTCAAAAGATTTTCTCTCAGGGAGGGGTACCCTGCAACCCTCCCCATCAGCTAGCTGGCTGCTATTGTCTCTTTGCCGCCTATATACAGTACTACTTCAGAAAACCTTGCATTTAACAACCATGCTTGCTGTAATTTTTGCATGCATTCATCATGTAGTTTTGTGACACGTGAGGGGGATGTCACCTATTTTTTCCATTTTTTAAATCAGTTTTCTTGTGTTTCAAGACGAGATGACAAATGTTTTGTCATGTCCAGGAATTGGAATGTGCTGTCGACTGCCACCGTTCTGTGGACTGAATATATGAATTACATTTTAGAAAGGGACTTCAAAATTATTATGAAATATTTTTGAGGTTGTCGGGGGATATTTAAAAAATAATCGAGAATTTATAAAGAGTCCCTCACCCCCCCCCCCCCAAGAGTTGTTTGTGAATGAAGCCGACGTTGACATTTTTGTTGAAAAGCGCCCTTATAGGCAAAATAACCAAAAGGATCCACAGAACTTGGTGGGTAAAAAAGGAAATTGTGGCAAGTGTAAGGCAAAGAATCAGGATTATGCTCTGCTGGGTTCAGACGTGTGATGTTGTAGTTTTTACAGAAGTACATCCATCGTAGACAGAGTGGTATAGTTTGCTGTAAAAAAATATGATATATATTGACTGTGAGCGATGTTTCTCTAGTGGTAAATCTGCAGTCAGGTTTGATACGGGATAGGTACAACTGAAGTAGTATGATTGTTTACATTCATGATTCTTACCTACTGAAGCTTTTACAATCTGGGGGTCAAAGGTCGCTTGTTGTAAAAAAGCGCCAGTTGTATAACTTGCATCATGGAAGTCGATGAAGCTTACACCTTAGTTGGCGAGTGTGGTTGTTACCATCTCATTGTCTATTTTCTAATTTGTGTCTTCGGACAAGTTATCTCTGTGTGGCACGTTCTCGGAATCACTTTCCTTGGGGGCACCCCCTCTCACCTCTGCCATGTCCCGGAGGGCGTTCAACTGAATGAGTCCATACCTGTGGAGGCCGACTCTACAGACGGTCAACATGTGTACAGCAGTTGTTTAATGTACGAAAACTACACCTCGGCTAGCAACAATACGGTGTCGTGTACCGATGGCTGGGAGTATGACCCTCCGGACGAAATCACTATAGTCACCGAGGTAAGTGTAAGCGCTGCTGCATGACTATACTCAAAATGCGTCGAGCGACCGCCGGTACTGCAGTGTGTGACAGCCCGGTCGTCAGGCCCAACGAACTCACATCAGCTACTAGCAGTACTAGTCAGAAAAATATAACCCAGAATACCATGTGCATATTTACTTGAAACAAACGTTAAGTCTTTGTGAATACATTATCAATGCTATGTGATATCGAAGGAAAATTAGGCAAAATGCATCCCTTGTGAAATGTTTACTTAAACAATATTTACAACGGTTACCGCAGCCAGCACACGCATGACCTTACAACTCTAGATGTAAACATTGATACGCAAGATCTGGAACTGGATACTACAGTCCGCGACTCGTGTTCATCTATATGTATTAGATATGTATACCAAAGGTGACGTTCTAAATGTGATGATAAAGATAATTGCGCTTATGGGATATTATCATTATTATTGATATTTTATTATTGATGTTTTTTTTTTTCGTGTTCCTATTGTCGTTGATATGGTGTGCAATTTTGCAATGATTTCAAAGACTATTATGGGTGCATTGGTTAAATAATGTCTGAGTGATTTTTTAATCTTCAAAGTGACAAAAAGACAACAATTATATCTTCTTACGTAACGTATCGTGTCAAATCGGAAGCAATCGACGTTGCTTCTGAAGTCTCTCATCTTTCTCTCTCCACAAATACACATGTACCCAGATTTCCGCTACCTACTCGTTATTGATGGCGCGTCGTTTCATTTTCAGAGATTGTACTAAGATTGCTTTTAAATCCTAGCTTTGTTAATTTTTTAGTCTTTTTTTAAACATTTTAGTTTGTCATATGAGCTGGTTCTCGAAATAAAGTATGATGATGATGATGATGATGATGATGATGATGATGATGATGATGATGATGATGATGATGATGATTATTGTACTTGGGCCTCAGCCCAAGTACATTTGTTTTCATTCCGTGGGAAAAAACTGTAAGGTATAACCATTTCTGGCTGAGACCAGGGAGGGCGAAATGTATTGGCTTCATCTTTCTTGGCATAATAAATGGCGTAATGATGTTAACTGAATGGAAGTGCTGCTCTCAGCCAGTCTTGAATAAGTGAGATGTGAATATAAATGCTTCTCTATCTGAGTTTTTGCCACAAAATCTTCTGAATATAATCAAAATGTGCATCGAAATGCAACAATTAATGCACCCTCCGTTTCCTAGGCGATGGCACGACCCTTGCTACACCCACTGGACGAGCCAAAGTGGGAGGGTAATTTCGGTTTGGTCGAACAGGAGGGGTCGAGACCAGAATTTAACATTTAAACTTGAAACATGTTAATCACTGACAAGATGTGGATTAGTGTTAATCAAAGAGAAAGTTTGAAAAGGAAAGGTTTTATATCCCGGACACAATGAAAAACATTACGACTGGAAACTGTACCCCCGGTTGAGAATAGTAATGCCCACAGCGATGGAGAACACTTATCCTTGAGCTGAGAAAACCAGACCATCATTTCGAAATAGAGCTGCAGATTCGAGAAGCTCGTTCAAAATAGCTAGGTACACCCCAGAAGGGTGTTTTCGAGTCTTGAGGGCAAATTTCGCCTCCTTCATTTAGAAATCGTACGTTTGTTTTTCCAGGGAACACATCATTTGACACAAAATTTGCATGAAAAGGGGTCGCCAGTAAGCACGTGGTCAAATCTGGCATAAGAAACAATATGAAATGTTGGGTAAAGCCAGTCCAAAATAAACTGATTTGAACTTTTGTGTTTTGTAATTTATACCACTGCAGTAACATGACTTTTTTTTGACAACATCACACAATGTAATACGTTTTGAAACTGAATACTCCGACGTATTCTGTGTCCCCTTTGCTAAAAAATACGGTAGCCGATTACCATGTAAGGAGATGATGACGTCAAGACAGATTTGTAGTGCGTTTGGTCTTGGATGGTGCACGAAGTTTTGTCGAGGTAGCTTGTGTATTTATTTCCTAAATGGGAGATTAGGGTCGATCTAAAAGAAGGCCGAAAAATGTTATGATACTCTAAGCGAGCTGAACTCCAATGCGAATGGTTGGATAATTTGGAGATGTCTAGACTGATCTCGTCTCATTAAGATTATTTGGCGGTCAGTATTGAATTTCAACTGCGTCACAAGTTTGCGTCGAACGGTCAACGAACGATATTTTAGAAATCTGGAGACATGGCACATCGCAGTTTTATTTTAGTATTTTATATTTTACAAAAGATGTAAGAAGCAATGATTTTGTTGAAAATTCTGAAAAAAATATAGGAAGATTTGATCGCGAACACATTTTCACTTGGGGGTCAACTAGCCCTGCGTACGATGCTGTGTGTTCCGCTACAGCTAACCGCCCCCGCTCACCACAGCCCTGCAAAGACCCGTACGTTGGGTCGGTGACTTCAAATCCATTTTGGGACTTGACGTAAAAAGCCAAATTACTGCCGAAATTCAGCGTTCGTGGGCCCAAGTCGAATCCCAGCCTACCTCAGCTACTCGATCGCTTCCAAAAATGACAGTCTTTTATTCACTTCTCGTAAATAACCGTCGATGTCGGCAACTCTCTCGCTGGCCCTGCGTACGATGCTGTGTGTTAGCTGTAGCACATAGCATCGTACGCAGGGCTAGGGGTCAACATAGGGTCGCAGCCATGTTGCCTCAAAACTTATTTCTGTCTGCACTCAAAACTCAAAAATGTCGCATATGAACCTGAAAAATCGGTGTAATTTTGTCAAACTTCGGCGAAATTTCAGCCTAAAGGTAAATTTACTGAAATTTGATCGACAAATAATCCTGAGCTTGAACGTGACAGCTCGCCTTCTCCGGGAAGTCATGCATCCGGCCAGCTGCCCATATGGCCGGGAGCATGAGATTGTTTTCAAGCGACGGCGGCAGACCGTACGGGGCTCTGGATATGAACCTACTGCCGGTCACAGGTGTCCGGAGTTGCCGGTGTACATGCATAGAGACCCATTCTCTCTATGCATGTACACCGGCAACTCCGGACACCTGTGCCGCCGGTGTAGCTGTAATAACTGTTGCGTTGTTTTTAATCACCACGGACGAAGTCCGAGGGGACTTATAGGTTTGGTCATGTCCGTGCGTCCGTCCGTCCGTTCACGCCTAGTACCCAACCCCATACAGATGCACGTCGATTTGTTTCACAATGCTATCAAATTTGGCCGTGTTAGAGGACTTTTTAGTTTACACCTCCATAGACTCCCATGTATAAGGCAGTTCTCCATAGACTCGCATGTATGATGCCAAGAAAAATAAAAATTTAGTTTCTCATCGTATCATATTGCCTAAAGGATGCAGTGACACAGTTTTTTTGTCCCCACGGATAAAGTCCAGGGGGCTTATAGATTGGCTCATATCCGTCCGTGAGTCCATCAGTGAGTCCATCGGTTCACGCAGATATCTCAGACATTTTGACAAAATATCATGTGACCTTGGTGACCTTTGACCTCAATATACATTATTGTCCATAACTCAGTAACCACAAGTGCTAAACCTTTCATATTTGGTATGATGGGACACCTTATGATGCCACATATTGTACGCCATAATTATGTGCATATCTAATTATGGGCGAGCCAATAGAGCAAGAGGTCTGATTTCTGGTATATATAGGGATAAGTTAACAATATAATTTGTTTGACAAAACTTCACGTGACCTCAATGACCTTTGACCTCAAATATACATATTTGTCCACAACTCAGTAACCACAAGTGCTACACCCTTCATATTTGGTATGAAAGGACACCTTATGACACCATATATTGTACCTCATTAATTATGTGCATATCTTATTTTGAGCGAGCCAATAGAGCTAGAGGTCTGATTTTTGGTATATAGGAATAACTTAGCAATACAATTATTATGACAAAATGTGACGTGACCTCAATGACCTTTGACCTCAAATATATATTTGTCCACAACTCAGTAACCACAAGTGCTACATCCTTCATATTTGGTATGATAAGACACCTTATGACACCACATATTGTACCTCATTAATTATGAGCGCGCCAATAGAGCTAGAGGTCTGATTTTTGGTATATAGGAATAACTTAGCAATACAATTATTTGACAAAATGTCATGTGACCTCGATGACCTTTGACCTCAAATATATATATTTGTCCACAACTCAGTAACCACAAGTGCTACACCCTTCATAAATGGTATGATGGGACACCTTATGACACCACATATTGTACCTCATTAATTATGCGCATATCTAATTTGAGCAAGCCAATAGAGCTGGATGTCCGATTTTTGGTATATAGGGATAACTATAGGGTAGAAATCTAAATATGCCCATCTAAATATTAGACATCTACCATCGAGAACAAAAGAAATTTGCTGTAATTTGAATATTTAAGGAGTTTAAGCAATTCCCGCAATAAATAAAGAACCCCTGCCTCAAACTCCACAAAAGTTGCTAGACATATTTTGCCGTTGTCATGCTATTGCTTCGTTAATAACCAGTTAATCAAATGCCTCATTGACAGGAGGAAATTCAAGACCATATTTGAATAGTAGTATATATTGTCCTCAAAATTACTCTATCACGGCCCAAGTACTCATTGCCTTCAGCAATACTGCCTTGTTATTATTATTATTATTGTCGCCAACCAGAGCATTTACCTGCTCCACGAACCTACTGTTAGCCAGAATTTGTTTCCAGGCAGAGACCTGTGGTATATGACGATGCGCCGTTTCAACAATACTTTATTTCGATCAAAAATGGGCACTCAAGTCAAATGTTGATTGCAAAGTGAATTTGGACAAGGCAAATACGTTATTGAGTGTTCGATATCAATGAATACAGGAATACCTGTCTTGATATATATATATATATATATATATTATATATATATATATATATATACACACACTGAGAAGATTAAGGGTTCCGTAATTGATTAAACGGTTATATTTAGTGTGTTTGCCTGGAGACCCTAGGTACATTGGAAGTGATTTAAGGTAGAATGTGTCTCGGGGACAGATATTCGGGCTTTCAAATCTTATCGATTCTCTTCTGATCTATATACCACTTGATGGGTGCTCATTTTAGAACTCTTGGTGTAAGAAAGGTTTTCACAGGAGGTCAGGGGTCACCGACATGAGCGTGCACCACTGATCGTGTTGCTCCGAAATACCCAGTAAAATATACAGCACAACTAGTATTATCCAGAATAGTTTTACCACTAAAGGACATATAAAAGTAGCAAGCATCGACTGAAGGAGTGAAAACCATGCCACCGAAAGGAAAATCAGGTAAAGAGAGCACAAAGACAACTCAACAGAAGACTCTCAACTTCAACAGCCATGCCACTGCCAGAGCACGTGACCACCAACAGGATAATTCGGATCGGACGGATGACGAAGAGCAGTCGAGAACAACCGACAAGATGCACGACCACGGCAAAGGTGAATTCGAACAGTTCGTCAAGGCCACCCTCCAAAGGATGGAAGAAAAGATAGATAAAGCCGCAAATGAACAGAAACACTTCAGAGAAAGACTTGTAAGTATCGAGGAAAAACAAGACAACTTTGAAAAGTCATTAGAGCACTCGGCCAAGGACATCGACGAATTGAAGAACGACCACGTGGTCACAGAGAAACGCATCAAAGATCTCGAACTCATTATCCAGGCTCTTGACTCCAAACTAAAAACAACCACTGAAGAAAATATCCGTTTGCAGCGGTACTCCAGAAGTTTCAATCTCCGCTTTGGAGGGATACAAGAGAGAGAGGGAGAGAACTGTACACAAATATTGGCAGATCTACTTGAAGATAAACTTGGATTCGAAAACGCCACCGCCATGTTGGAAAACGCACACCGCACGCGCACAGGAAAGGCAACAGCAAACAGAAGGGGAGGTGCTGGTCAACCGAGCCACATCATCGTAAAGTTCATGAAGCGCCCAGAGCGACTGAAGGTGTTGATGAAAGCAAGACGTGCACTCGAAGGATCAGGCATTTTTGTCACGGAGGATCTGTGCCCCTCTGACTACAAGCGAAAGTGTGAACTAGGAGACGTGATGAAAAAAGCCTATGAACAAGGTAAAAGGCCAAGATTCGTAAACGGCAAACTCTATATCAACGGTCAGCAATACGATTGAACTACAGCGCCGCGGAGCAGAAATGTAGAACTGACTGTTTGCATCTGATTTGCAACATGAACTGAATAGTTTGCGCCAGCACATGATAGTGATACTTCAGGAAAGTATTGCGTTGTTTGTGTAATTTACACTGTAGCTGCTCAACAGATTATGTAACTTTGAAAAGTATGTGTGGAAACCCAACTGTTGTTAACGCTTTCGGTTTCCTATTTATTTGCTCTTTCGATCGACGCCGTCTGGTCGAATACAACCTTTAAAACGATACACGCAGATTTTCTAATCGAGGTTAAACTGTTATTGATAGAGTTTCTTATTATTGCTGTTTTTTACAAAATTTTACTATTGTAATGATGATCAGGGTAGGAGCCTGTGTCTGAGACATGGTATATAGACCCAAAGGTGTTTATGGGTCACGTCTGTGGTACCATCAACCACAGACACTTTGTGTTTGTTTTTCTAATGTAGTTTTGTCAGGTATTTATCTGATTTATGTTTGTCCGTTTAGTCCTGTTTTGTGTTTGTTCTGTTTTTATGACAAAAAGGAGTTATGAATACTAAAATCTGGGAAAACATGAAAGAAACAAAACTAGATTTGGTATGTCTAAAATCAAAGTAATATCATTGAATGCTAGGGGCCTCGGTGGGTACAAAAAACGGAAAAAGGTATTTAAATGGGTGAGGGACAGTAATGCCAACATAATAATGTTTCAAGAAACCCATAGCACATGTAAAACTGTGAAACGCTGGTCCAGTCAATTACGAGGACATATGGAGTTCTCACATGGTACAAATCTCAGCAGGGGAGTTATTACGATCTTTAGGAATATTAATTTTGATATACATAAACTTTATTCAGACCCAGAGGGGAGATTTCTTATTATCGATGCTGTTATAGATGAAAACACCACATACTGATTAATTCTTACGCACCTAATGACCAGACAAGTCACATTGCCTTCTTGGGTGCACTTTTCACACAACTAAAGGATTTTATTACAGATCCAGAGAGTGTTATCATTTGGGGAGGGGACCATAATCTTGTACGAGATATCAATCTTGACAGATATGGAGGGAATCCAACTCCCTGGAATGATTCAATGAAAGCATTGGAGGAAATCCTAGAGGCATTTGATTTGATTGACATTTGGAGAGTTTTAAACCCCACAAAAAAAGCCTACACATGGAAACGTTTCAACCCTACTCTAGTTCAGAGTAGACTAGATTATTTTCTTATTAATGATAGCTTGCAATCAGTGATAAGTAATGCCACAATTGAGCCCTGTGTTTTCTCGGACCATTCAGCCATTGTGTTGACATTACAAAGGGAAGAAATCCAAAGAGGTCCATCTTACTGGAAATTCAACAATAGCTTGCTGAGAGATACAGACTACATAAAACTAATAGAAGAGAATTTTCCTCAGTGGGTGAATGATCAAGAAATCGTTGACCTGGGAACAAAGTGGGATTGGGTTAAATTTAAAATTAAAGAAATGACTATGAAGTTTAGCAAAAAGAAAGCAAGAGAAAGAAAACAAAAAATCTTTCATCTTGAACAAAAATTGAAAAAGCTGGCAGAAACCTTGGCAACAAACCCCACTGATGATACTACTGATCAATATCAAAGCACACAGGATGACCTCCAGACTGAGTTGGATCATATTATTGAAGGGTGCATAATTAGATCCCATTGTAACTGGTATGAGTATGGGGAAAAAAGTAACAAATACTTCCTAGGGTTGGAGAGGGCACATGGAAAAAAATCTGAAATAAATAAGTTGTTTTCCATGGAAGATGATACACCTCTGAACGATATTAAAAGCATAAACAATGAAATGTTGAATTTTTATAAAGAATTATATACATCTAGATCTCAGACTGGTGACCCCACTGCTACTGCAGAAATTGAGGATCTGTTTCTAAACAATCCAAATATTCCAAAACTTTCTCAGGAAGAGTCTGATCTTTGTGAAGGTTTGATTACTCTAGATGAAGCATGGATAGCTTTGAAAGAAATGCCCAACAATAAACGCCAGGCAATGATGGTCTCACGGCAGACTTTTATAGACATTTTTGGCCTCTACTTGGCAATCACTTAGTGAATGCCTTAAATCACAGTTATCAAAAAGGGGAATTCTCTACATCACAAAGACAAGGAGTGATCATTCTCTTGGAGAAAAAGGAAAAGATCGTAGATATATAAAAATTGGAGGCCAGTGTCATTACTCAATGCAGACTATAAAATTGCTACAAAATGTTTGGCTAAAAGATTACATAAAGTGTTACCAAAATAATTCATGAGACACAGTCTGCATTTGTTAAAAATAGATACATTGGGGATGTGATAAGACTGGTTGAAAGTATTATGACATATACAGATGAGAGGAAATTACCCGGACTTCTACTAACTATAGATTTCGAGAAAGCATTTGATAGTCTGGAATGGAAATTTTTGATAAATTCATTGAAGTCTTTTAATTTTGGAGAAAGTTTCATAAAATGGATAAAATCACTGTACAGAAACATCTCCAGTTGTGTAATGAATAGAGGTACATCCACTGGGTACTCTCATTGGGCAGAGGTGTCAGACAAGGAGACTGTATTTCTCCGGCTCTCTTTATTCTGAGTTTGGAATTGTTTTTGATTTCAATGCGTAACAATAACAATATTAGAGGTATAAATATAAATAATCAACAGATAAAAAATGCTACATTCGCAGATGACTTGACATGTTTCTTGCATGACATAAAATCTGCAAAACATCTCTTTGGTCTTCTTGAAAAATTCCATAAAGTTTCTGGTCTGAAGATCAACTATGATAAGTCTGAAGCCATGTGGCTAGGTACTATGAAAAAATCGAAGAAAACTCCCCTCCGGGTAAAATGGCCAAAAGGCCCTATAAAAATGGTTGGTGTTTATGTATCACACGACCATGAGATAGCTGGCAAGCTGAATACTGTTGGACCAATAGAAAACTACAAACTACCTTAAACATGTGGAAAACTAGAGATCTCACCTTACTGGGTAAAATTCAGATAATTAAATCATTAGCCCTGTCCCAAATTCAATATATTATGAGTATGACTATGGTTCCTAAAAACAAACTAAAAGAAATTAACAAAATGTTATTTCAATTTCTATGGAAAGGTCCAGATAAGGTTGCCAGGTACACAATGGTAGGAAATGTAGAAAATGGAGGACTAAGAATGCCAAATATTTTTGCAATGTATAATGCCACAAGAATAGATTGGATCAGAAGGTATTTTAATGAACAAAATAACCACCATGGAAACTATTTTTTACTAGTTTACTAAAACCAGTTGGAGGTTTAAAGTTATTACTGAAATGTAATTTTAAAGTAGAATTACTGCCATTGAAATCAGTGGTTTCTTTACAGTATGTTGAAAACATGGGAAGAGGTAAATTTGAAAAAACCACACTGTGAAAATAATTTGAATCCAAGAAAAACTATTTTATGGAACAATAAGGATATTTTGATTGGAAAACGTTCTATTTTTTACCAGGATTTTGTAGATGCAGGATTCCTATATTTAGAACAATTGTACAACGAAATGGCCAAAAGCGGGACTGGGATTCTGTACACAATAATGGTATCCCTCAATCATCCATTTTGAAATGGTTTGGACTAAAAAGTGTTATCCCAGCCAACATACAAGTGAATCAGCAAAGTACAGCTGATGATGAAGATGAAGTAAAAATTGTATCGAAACACAGGTCAATCAGTGTGGAACTGTGTAATATAAAAGTAATCACACAGCTGATTAATGACATTAATTTTATACCACCAAAATCAGAACTGTATTTTGAACATGAATTAAAATCAATGTTACTAACTGGAACGAAATTTATCATCTTCCATTTAAGGTAACTATCGACTGTAAGTTGAGAGAATTTCAGTTTAAAATTTTACACAATATCCTGTATACGAATGCTAGACTGAGTAAAATGAACATACCCACAGTTGATAATGCTCTTTGTTCTTTCTGCAAGAACAAAGAAGAAACTTTACTCCATATTTTACATGATTGTCAACATGTGCAACTATTTTGGGAAGCATTTTTCATGTTATGGGGACAAAAATTAAAATTGAGAGTAAGACCAAAAATATGGCAGATCATACTAGGTGATCCCAAACTTTCTAGTATTGTGAATTTCCTACTGCTTATTGGTAAAAGGTACATTTATATTTGTCGTTGTAAAAAGACCTTGCCTAACTTTACAGCATACAAAAGATTTGTGAACTCTATACAAAAAACTGAGTATCACATTGCCTTGAGAAAAGATAAAATTTTTGCCCATAATAAAAAGTGGAGAATCTACAGTACTAATATCCACCAAGACCCTAGCACAACAGACATACACAATAATGATGTATGATCACTACTTTATTGATTTCTGTAATGTCTTTTTTTTTCTCAGATTTAATGAGACATGTATTTGAAAATTTTTGATAACTCCAATAAAAACGTTAAAAAAAAAAAAAAAAAAAAAAAAAAAAAAAAAAAAAAGAAAGGTTTTCACCGTCTTAGTTTTTTGAAAATCGAAAATTTTATTTTTCCCAATAGATTTTAACACTGGGATAGCGGCCATTTTGAAATATCGCTAAGTCATGGGTAATTTGTCTCTCTGGTACCAAATTTTGCATGGTGACCCCTTATTTTTATTGTTATGTTGGTAAGAAAATGAATGGTCAAAAGTTTCATTGAGGAAAGTTTGAGAAAACTTAAAGTTTAAGTCCTTCACTTTCGAGGCGCATACTACCACAGGAAACATTACATCGTAACATCCCAGTTGCGACTGCGACAATTGTTCGTTCTTTTCAAGAGAAAATTCGCTGTTGTAACGGCGGTATACGTTTCATAACGATTCATTTTACTCCACAGTGGGACCTGGTCTGTGACAAAAGTGCTTACGTGGATATATCACAAGCGGTTTTTATGTCAGGCGTCATGATTGGTTCGGTAACCTTCGGACAGCTATCGGACATATTCGGAAGGAAACCAGTCTGGTTGTTTTCCATATGGACACAACTAGTCTTCGCTGTTGGAGTAGCTTTTACGCAGAATTATATTTCTTTCACTGTTGTTAGGTTCTTCGTTGGATTTATTGAGCAGGTATGTGATTATTTTGCACTTTTCTCCCAATACTACTGACTTTTGTTGATGTCTCTCACGTAAAATTATGCTTTTCGCTCTCTAGAAACCGATGTAACAAGATTGTCGATTTGACTATAATTCTGTGACAATATGCCTGAAATACCTTTCAAAACAAATAATTTTATTTGTTGTCAAACATTTTGACAATGCTTTTTCCCGCTGATATCGTGGCCGAGCGAATACAATATTTATGTATTGACCGTATTA
This sequence comes from Ptychodera flava, assembly GCF_041260155.1. Lineage (NCBI taxonomy): Eukaryota > Metazoa > Hemichordata > Enteropneusta > Ptychoderidae > Ptychodera > Ptychodera flava. The sequence goes on from NC_091948.1 coordinate 5,716,617, forward strand.
CTCTTTAATGTTGAAAGTTTGTTATTCGCCAGAACACGTCACGGTCACGTGACAAGAAACTGATATACGTCTAGTTCCCACTGGCTAGAAAAAGTGACATCAGAGGATAGTTAAAATGAATTTTCTTTAAAGGGGTAACAGGTCTTCTATATTAGTGTACACAAAAATTACGATCACATAAGGTAGGACTCGCCTCTCAAACTTTTACAATTCTCTTCTGATACACCACTTGCGGTGGTTCATTTTAAAGCTCTTGGTGTAAGAAAACTTTTCATCCGCTTAGTTTTTCAAAATTCAACAATTTTTATTTTTATCCATACAGTTAACACAGGGATGGCGGCCATTTTGAATTTTAAAATATTGGTAAATCTTGGGTTATTTGTTTCTCTAGTACCAACATTTGCACGATGACCCCTTATTTTTATTCTTGATTCTGAAAGAGAATGGTTGAAATATTCCTTAAGAAACGTTGGAGCAAAGTTTGTCATTTACTTTCGAGACGCATATATACTACCTTAAATGGAATAAGAATGTTAATTGCGTCTCACGTTTCGACTTTTAGGGGGTCGACATCACATCTTACGTCATGGTAACGGAAATGTTCACTCCTCGCTGGCGGACGTACGCAGGAATTAACCTTACTCTCTTCTGGGCCAGTGGCATAATGCTTTTACCGTTGATGGCGTATTATATTAGAAACTGGAGATACCTGCAATTGGCAATATCAATACCCGCCGTCCTGTCGATCCCACTTTGGTGGTGAGTGAAACTCAGGCATTGGCAGTCGTATCAGGGAAAACGTATAAAGAGATATTAGCATTGCACGAACAGTGTCTACAGCGCGTTAGTTCTGTGTGAATGTTTTATTTAGAATAATATAGATACATGTGTGAATAATATCCACACACATACACTATATATATATATATATATATATATATATATATATATATATATATATATATATATATATATATACGGACTCACCTTTCAAAACAAAACAAGATATACATATCACAAATATACTTTCAAAACATCAAAACACAGGAACAGCACGGAACTCTCAAAATACATATGGACCCTCAAGGACAGCAACACAAAATACAACGTCACATGGTCTATCATTGACAGAGCCCAGCCTTACTCAACCAAGACAAAACGCTGTAACCTCTGCATCACGGAGAAATGTCATATTATCAACTCATACAAGTCAACACTGCTCAACAAACGTACAGAATTTCTTTCGAAATGTAGACATACAAGCAAATTCCTTCTCATTAACACTTGAACGCGCCAGAACAACCGCCTCGTTTGCATATACACCTGACCCTATATATAGGTAGCAACGAGCCCGCCAACATCACTCCTGACGATTGCCAAGCGCACGAAACAGTCTGTAGAGTAATCACGACAAGTTCCACGTATAGCAATATATATATATATATATATATATATATATATATATATATATATATATATATATATATATATATATATATATATATATAGTCTACTGATTGATGAAACTGGACGGATGTTATTACTTTATTTGTACTTGAAGAAATTTACGTTGTTATATAATACGAGATATATTTAAAACATATGATGTATATAATTCACCAAGTATAGTTTTATCTTTAGAAATATCAGAAATGTCCAAATGTAAAACTTTCACACAAACCTATTCTATATTTTTACTTCTTAATGTTATTGTTATCATAGGATTATACCAGAATCAATACGATGGTTGATGTCAAAGGGGCGCTTCAAAGACGCTGAGAAAACGCTCCGTAGGATTGGTAAGTACCATGGCGTGGCCGTTCCCGAAAATGCATTCACCCGATCCAACCGTGCCGATGACACCGCTGCTCAGATGTGTGTCGTCAGCGAGACCCGAGATACCACACAGGTATGCAAAGTTGGTGAAACTGACCCCGCGGTAGTGGAACTGAGGGTGGAAAGTGACCGGCAGCAGGACGAAAATGGAAGACCGAGTGAAACCAAACTTGACGAGGAGAAACCCCAGAATAAGTTTGAAACCGAACATGACGCAGTGAAAAACAGCAAGAAGTATAATTTAATAGACCTGTTCAGAACACCTAACTTGAGGAAGTTTACGCTAGTAATGATTTTTGTATGGTAAGTCGCAATTTTTAACTAGCGACCTACATCGAGAGATATAACAGCTATCATTAGAAATCATATAACTTAATTATAGTTTTGTTCGGGATTCTGAACGATTACGCCCTTCTGATCCATCAAAGCATCGGTTTATTTTGTTTATTTGCCTGTCCATTTATCGGTTTCTCATCTCACTTAGACGCTTAGCCGCGGTTGTTCCATCGCTGATATTGCTACGTAATTTAAAGGTGGGGACTCAATCCCAGGGATCAAGTATGTGCGACTCTGTAAGAGGATTATGGAGGTGTCATAGCCTTTTGTTTTCCAGTGAAATTGTACTCTAGTCGGTAAATTTCCTTGCAAGATACTTTGATGACTGACAGAGCCGTTTATATCAACAGTCACATCGTCCATACATGAGAACGGCCAAACTATTGTTTAATCACCGTTATTTGCTTTAACGATACTGATTGTCAGAGTTAATTTAATTAATCGATGTCCATCCGTAACAGCATTTACTGTGACATTGGTCATCAAGTGACAACAAGGCACATTCCTCAAGTAGCTCCAATAATTTGGCAGAAAATTCACCTCGCTGATCATCTATCCCTTGAAAAAAGGGAATTATTGCAATGTACCCTTTTGACCCCACTTTTAAAATCTGTTACAGGCTTGTCAATAGTTTGGTTTACTATGGGCTGTCTTTGAACACAGACCTGTTGGCCGGCAACAGGTACTTAAACTTTTTCCTCAGTGGAGCAGTTGAAATACCAGCCTACATTCTATCAGCTATAATAGTCTCTTAGTAAGTCGTCATTTTTATCTGACACCCAGCTATGATGTTCATTGGTTGCCAAAGGTATGGAAGTCGTGTACGTGTGAGTTGACTGAGTTATGTTTTATCTCTGAGGACGAAGCCATTGGTTGTAAATGTAGTTTTCTCTCATCTAGCATCATACTGTTTTTTTTTCTGTGAAAGTACCTGCGTCTGCGTTTGAGTGAAGCGAAAACCTTATTTCAGTCATCTTACGGAGTAAACAATATAAAATAATATTGAATCGCAGAAAGAAAGGATGAAGTTTTATAATGTGCCGGTTACTGTGCATGCTATACACGTTGTGTTTCAGTTTTGGTCGTCGAATACCTCTCTGCATATTTCATGTCGTCGGTGGAATTGCGTGCATCATTACTGGCTTCATACCAGAGGAAACTTGTAAGTTGACAACTTGATGAACTGTATGGGAAGATAAGGTTATCTTTGTGACGTAATTGGGTACTTGCTTACTGGCTTACTGCATTCAGAATCAGGAAAGAGTTTCACGTCAATACGCAACTGTTCGACACTTGTCAGAATTTGCCACGATTAACAGTCTTGTACAAAACATATTTTATTATTTAAAAATTTGAAATTTGAACTCGGTAAATACTAAATCATCATAACATTTAGATATATTTAGGTTTCCTGAGTTAAAAACTTGCTGAAACATTTTTGTATGGTATGTATATTTCAGCCAATGGAACTGATTTGACACCGCTCATTGTAACCGTGGCGATGATTGGTAAATTTGGTATTGCTGGGTCATTCGCTATCGTGTTTCTTTACTCAACGGAATTATTCCCGACCGTCATCAGGTAAATCCGTTGCCTGTTTTCCTTGCGTTCTTCCCCAATCTCCTCGCCCATTGAGTGTCAGAATTGAACGTACAAAATTGTACTTGGTACTACATTTAGCACAATTATTTAAATGACCTGTCCGGGTATAGTATTATTGTGTCTACTATTTATCGAGCATCGTGCTGTAATTATACAAATGGCCTTTCAAAGATACTCTACATACTTCTACTCATATATAACTTTACTAATATGTTACTGAAGTTTAATCAGTGCTGACTTTAACGTTGAAGTATTTCCTGTCTCGAGGGGTTACCGAAGAGCCGTTATTGCTTACTAGACACTAGTTTCTAAGTGTTTTTTACGAATTAAATGGTAATAATGATATATAATATATTGTAACGTTAACTATCAAACCTATTTTTAGTTGCATTACACATTGTCACCCTAATTATTGTTTTTCCTTTCTAGAAACCTCGGTGTTGGAGTTTCTTCATTTTCATCTCGCGTCGGGGGAATTCTAGCTCCTCTGACAATGTTCTTGGTAAATACTATTAATGTACTTATACTAGTTGGTGAAGAATGCCTTCGAATGAAACTCAGCTGTAGTTAGGTCTCTGAGAGATGAAAGGCACGCCTTTTCTGTTAAACACCGCTGCAACGACGTTCGGAGATAGTTTACTAGATAGTTTACAAGATGACTAGTGAATCTTGAACAGTGATGTCTGCTTCGCTTTAATATTCTGTAGATTTAGTTTTCGTTTAAGTCAGAATGCGCCTCCGATCGGGGACGGATATTCGGGCTCTAATTTTACCATTCTTTTCTGAACCCCTTGTTGGGGGCTCATTTTAAAGCTTTTGGTATAAGAATTACTTTCACCGTCTTAGTTTTTCGAGAATCGAAAATTATACGTTTCCCCATAGAGTTAACATAGGAATGGCGGCCATTTTGAATTTCAAATATCGGTAAATGCCAGGTAATTTGTTTCTCTTGTACCAAAATTTGCACAGTGACCCCCGATTTTTATTCCTGATTTGGTAAGAGGACGGTTGAAACTTTCACTGAGGAAAGTTTGAGCAAACGTTTAAGTCTTTCACTTTCGGGGCGCGTACTCCCTTACGTTGCGATTTATACCCCTTGAACGGGTCTAAATCTAACGATTAGCCTAATTTGAACTGTGGCATGTCTTTGTTAGAAAGGTTAAATGGCCTTCATGAACAACAAACGGCTCGCTACCTAAAGTAATCGACAGCCTGAAACTGTCTCCAGTATAAATTTTGCTGCGAATTAGCGCATATTATTCAAGTGGCTTCCAAATCAGAACTGTATTCATACACACGAATCCAGAATAAATGTGTAAAATCAGAGGACATAATGCACGATTCAAATTGTCACTTTATTGCAGTTGGTTTTCGTCTACCTATAAGTGTTGAACACTCTTTCCCCCATCTCTTTTTACATCTCTGATTCTGAATCCGCAAAGATCGACTAAACGATTTCCTTCACTGTGTATCATGACAAACATATCATTATCAATCTGTGTTTATTTCGACAGGGTAACATTCACCCGGCATTGCCATTGGTTGTATTTGGAGTTCTTTCATCGGCCGCAGGTCTTCTCGTCTTATTACTCCCAGAGACCAAAGGGAAAAGCCAACCTCAGAACATCGAAGACGTTGAGAAACCGTCTGAACGATGACGCTAAACTTAGTATCTGCATTCAGAAAGATGGTGAAATGTGGACGTGTAGATTCATCGTGCTCTGCATATATTTCATGTTTATGAAATTAGCACGACAATCGGTTGTTCATGCCTTAAGGTAGAATCCTCGGGGACAGTTATTCGGACTCTAAAACTTTGAAACTTCTTTTCTTATATGCCACAAGTGGGGTTAATTTTAAAGCTCTTGGTGTAAGAAAACTGTTCACAGTCTTAGTTTTTCGCAATTCGAAAATTTTATTGTCCGTATAGAGTTAACACAGGGATGGCGGCCATTTTGATTTTTAGATATCGGTAAATTTTGGGCTATTTTTTTCTCTAGTACCAAAATTTGCATGGTGACGCCCGATTTTTATTCCTAATTTTGAGAGAGAATGGTTGAAAGATTCCTTGAGGAAAATTTGAGCAAAAGCTTAAGTCTTTCACTTTCTAGGTTCATACTGCATGAAGTAAAATCCTACGATGAAATGTTTTCAATTTGACATCCTAGCACACTGAGCGTTGATTCTGCGTTAAAATATTTCTCGCTATGGTTAATTTTCCACATTAAGAAATATGAAGACATTTCTGTGAAATGATAATGGTGCTGAGACTCCCAACACATAAATGTTCAAAATTCAAGTCCTACGCCCTCTAGTGATCTAGCGTGACTCAAAGACAGCCCTCTTAAAGGAGGACTTCTTTACGTAATTTATTTAAAACGAGTACACCATTTATTGAAATTTAATGATATAAGACAGTAGTTTAACTTTCAAGTTGCACACAAGCTCCTACAAAATGTCATCTGCTATTTCTCTTTTTCTTTTGGGTATGTAATAAACAAAGATTTACGCATTTCGTACCCGGCCAATGTCATTTATTTAGTAATTTTGTAGGTTAAAGTCAGATATTTGCCGCTTTAAATTTTGCCTCACTTGAATGCAATTTCAAAATTGCAGGGTTTTGAACTACGTTGTTGCTTTGTTACAGCTTGAGAATAAAGTTTACAAAAGGTGATATTTATCTCCAAACTGGGAATCCTGACTATGATAAGTATTACACCAAGCGCTTCTGCAAACCAGAGGTACGACTACGCAAGGCTAGATTTAATTCACTCACCAAAGGAAAAAATACCATGACACAAGAGTCTGTGCGGTTTTGAAATTTCAGCAGCAATGTAATCAAAAATAGATGAAATAAAATCACATTTTGTTTTACGCAACTGTACTGATATCAAATGAAGGATAAGAGCTAGTGATCATTCGAGGTGGCGGTGAAAAGAAAGACTCTCCATGATGAAACCACCTGTTGGAACGGAACTGGGTCAGCTGAAGCGCCCTCAATGGTTGGTTGCAGCAGTGTACTGCTCATGTGACCAGACGGAAATTTGAACTTCTTAATCCGTACGTCCGCACTGTGTCGAGGATATCATATCCTGTATTGAGACATTCTATTGACAGTTTAGAGATTACAGTGAAGGCCGTATTCAAGATGAGAAATACCTTAAGTTGACATAGTGATGGAAGTTTATGGAACAGGTGAGTTAACCGTGTCGTTCACGTTGTCTTCAGTATGTGTTCTGTCGTGATGTAGCGCTTTGTCAGAGCTATACACGCTGCGCTGTGCTATCGGCGACCTCGATAACGATTTGTAAATTATTAACTTGTATTAATAATAGAAGCTGCACCGTGGTTCGGCGACAAATAACAGATCCGCGTGAATAACAACGACGTGTGATGTTATTCTTTTCCGACTTTACGAATATAATTTTAGATCAAACTCAAGTTTTAGGATAGCGTACAAACAAAGTGAAGAAGCAAACTTGGAGACGACGACTATTTCGTTTCAAATTTATGCGGCCGAGTCTGGGACTAGGTTTAATTGATCAAACGTCGCCATTACAAGCACCGATCTACCGCCGTGAAATCATTGGCAAACCCTAAGAGTATGGTAACCTCGACCTTTGCGTACGCTACATTTTTTGTGTACAACACGCTGTAGCTCATTCAGTTTTTTCTCCCTTCGTTGCTTGTTAGTTGGAAATTTAATCTTTTAAGAATAAAGTAATTAGTAAGCACCTGACCCTTAGAAACAGTCTTGAAACAGAGTGACTCAGTCGATATTTATGACAAACATTTATGGCATTGCCTTTGGGAATTATTAACCAGTGATATCTTGTGGCGCGCTTTTCATCATCTCTGCCCTATCCATGTTAAAAACATAAAGCCACGCTGAGTTTACGTATTGCTACTAGGCTTTGAAATTAGTGTCGAACCCCGAAAGGAGTTTTTAAAGGTACATAAGCTTTAAATATTTGTGTTTTCACCACGATAAAATACAGTTTCTTATCTATTTTCGAAAGTTGCGAAATCGCGTCGAAATACGTCATTTTCAACTTTCAACACTGTCCGTCTGTATGAAATATTTTACTTTGTTTTATTTTCGACAGATTAAGTTCAGACGAGCATTAACATGTAACGGTACATCGTGTACGTTGTGCTCTTAACGCTATCGCTTTGTATTTCAACATATATTTAGAAGAAGGGTCAGAAAATCTGTATGTTGTATGATCAAAATCAATGAAAATGTTATCCAAAAGTTCAGATAACGTTGCCTTACATATTTAAGGTTTATCTGATAAACCAAATGCTAGGAACATTGATAAATACAAATGTGGTCTTTCTTCCATTAGAAGTGATAAATAAAATTATTGCATCAAATAATCCTGAAAATTGTGGTTGACCAGCGCTCATAAATATATGCATACTTTTGTGCGTCTCGCTAACGTGTGTACATTAATCTGTTTCGTAGGGTTCAAAACGGACTGAAATCCAAGACTCCTGACTGTTAAGACATAAGACATGGATAGTGTGGAATCAGGTCTAGCGAAAGTTCAATCAAAACCATGGTATGGGAAGACAGCCGGTGGCGTCAAGTTTATTTTTATATTTACTGTGGCGCTGATACTTGTCGCTGTGTATATACCAGCCAGCAGGATTATGGGTAAGAAGAGCGAGCCCGATATCATCATACAAGCTGAGACACACGTCCATCACCTTGAACCCCATCACGATTTCATTTCGGTGTCCACTGGAGAAAAGCAACAGCAACAACCAAACCAGGTATTGATTCTGCTCCTAACGGCTCGAAAGCAAATAATATAATGTATCTGCAATCCAAATAATTATCGTTTCTTTAATTTGCAGAAGTTTGTTTATCTGAAAAAGCAGATACTGAACACATACTTATTTACTCAGTACGCTTCAAGATGGAATTCACATAATAACATGACTGTGTGCTTGCATCTCAGCTGCTTTCAAGCGTGACCTGGAATAGCATGAGCAGTGCGTTTTCAGTCGACTGCTTTTAAAATGTTTGAGCAAACCAGCTTCAGCAGCATTTGCAAACCATCATTCAAATCGCTTGATTTCCTGAGATAAATCCGATCCAACATTATGTTGCGGAGTCATCGATGAAACTAAGGCGAAGTCATGATAACTATAGCTGTAATGTTACAGTACCCGTATTTGACGTCTTCTTGCCAGAATTCTGAAATATATGATTTGGTATCTTTAGGTAAGGCAGATGTAGCTTCAAAAATAACGTTTATACACTTGTCAAACTATTCAGAAAGCTTTTGGCTCTCAGGAAAAGTAGAACACAAAATCCATTCTTTTTCATATCTTTTGCAGGTTGAACGACTTGTCGGTGGCTTCGACGATCACCTTGATGAAATAAAACGTCTCGAAGACTACAATAAAAACGTCACGGTCCACGTCGACGAGAACGAGAATGAATACGAGAATTCGGGATACTGTTCCAAAGAAGGATACCCTGAGTATTTCATGCTCAGCGGCGAAGGCATTGAATTTCTGAAGCGAGACGGCCACCATGAGATTTACCAGCCCGCTTGTACACCACTAACGCTATATGTCTACGGAATGAGTTTGAAAAACACTCTAGTTCGCTGCCGTCCATGGGTTGATATGCAGGCACGCGTTCTTGGACCAGATCTGCCGTTCTACCCTGGAGCGAAGGCCTACTCAATGAATTTCAACAACGTGAAAGTTCAGTGGGCGCAGAAGGACAAATTTGAATTGCATATTCCTCCTCTCGATCCAGGCATGTATTATTTGGAAATCTTGCTGGTACATGACGAAAACGCTCACCATGTCATGTACGGAGAAATGATAAACACACGAAGCTCAAGGTGTATAGACACCGGTGTTGCGGAAACCCCTGTTCCGTTAATTATCAATGACGACAAAGAATGTCCATTCTACAAGGCAGAGGAAACTCCTCTGTGCAAATCTGGTAGCTTACCTGGCAGATGGGTAACAGCACCATCAACGGGCTGTGACGGCGTGGTCTGTGAAGGCAATCTCGACGTTTTGGCCAGTTCGAATCGCGTGTGGGCGCCATACGATTGCCACTACAAAATCCACTCGCCAGACGATTTCAAGGAGTGTTTCCGCGATAAAAAGATTTTAGTTGCTGGTGATTCAGTGACGCAAGAATTTGCCAACGAACTCGTGCAGCTGTACATGTACAAAGACAGACTGCCCATACCCTGGGACATGACACAGAGAGACATGGAAATGAGACGGTCCCTGGAAACTTTCTGGCGATCAATTAACGATAAACGAACACTGATTGGCTACAGCATAGTCATGGCAAGCCCCCTTGGATGTGGCATCGACTGCGTCCTCAAACTTTCTCCTGAAAAACTAGAGGAGTTGCTGTTGCACCACGGGAAGGTTGATGTCTTACTGATTTCAACTGGGGTGCACGAAGTAGCTCCCTTAGATAAACTCCATCCCAAGCACAAGGATGTCTTTGTCGAGTACGAAAAGGGCCTCCCGGAATTTATCAAAAAGATGGAGGGTTTAGTCAAGGAGGGTGGCATGATACTGTGGATGACCACACCTGATGGCAGCGACCTTGCAAGGTGCAGCTACCACGCAAAACCGCGTTTGGAAAGAATAAATGAAATCACTAAGCGTTTCGTGGAAAATTATCTCCACGGCAACAGCAGCTCGGTGCCTATTCATCTCGTTGACTTTTTCAGTGTATCCGAAAACTGTCAGTGTGGTAATTTGCATAAAGGGCTAAGATTTATGAACTACGAAAATAACAAAGACGCAAGCAAGACTTACAACGGGTTTATATCTCGAATGACATTAAACATGGCTTTGACCATGGCTTGTGATCTATAGGTCGTTATCGCCATCTAACTCAAATGCAGATTTCACTCTTCCAGTGTAGCCATGGATTATCTTTGTGTGTTCAACTTATACACCAAACAGCTCATCAAAGAGCTGCTAATTATGACAAATGTCAGTATACATGGAAGGCACAAATTCATAGGTGGACACGGAAGAAACTCGGACAGTGTGGTGATGATACTAGCAATCGATTGTAATACAACAGCATATTGCAGATTAGCGTGCAGCAATAAAATAAGCGATACAAATATTTTTTCATGATATTAAAACATTTTTTAATAAATTTCACCGACTGTGTCTGTAGTATCATAAAGTCTCCCACCTAAAGGGCGGTCCACATACACGAATTCCCTTTGCTATAGGACGTTTCGAAGACGTTCTGTAGCGAAAATCAGTACCACAACTTCTCTGCATGCAAGGACTTTGATCAGTCCATCAAAATGTTAGTGACTCGATAAATTTACAAATAGTGAAACTACTCTCAATAGGCTAGCTAAACAAATGATGTTTGCAAAAACAGTATTGCGGATGATATACATGATGCAATTTACACCATGATATAGATCATGATAAAATTTCACTTTTTACACAATTGGAACTAATTTGGGATAATTGGATATTGAAGTAATGTGTGTATAATCTGCAAATGTTACGTCATCTGCTTTTCTAACAATACATTTGTTTTTATGGGTAATTTGTAATATTGTTACATTCACCCGTATGGCAATTGACACTTTTGAGAAATTTAAAAAATGTAAAGATCCAATTATCCCAAATTAGTTCCAATCGTGTTTTGTATGAATCGCTAGAAAGACCGTAATTCACAATTTATTTCATACGATGACATGTACATTAATATCATGACAAAGTTCAGCGTAATTTCGCAATTACACGCACAAACATGTTTAGTTCTTCCCAAACTTACCATATATGGAGTTCAAAATATTATATGCAAATATTACATCCTCCAAAGCAAGAGTTACATATATTATGCTTGTAAACCGAATCGTCACTTGCCTTGTCTGTCAATATTCACAGGCTTGCCTTGTCAGAACCCCTGTCTGTATCGTCTGACATATTCTGTGTGGCTCTGGTCATGCCTTAAGTGACTGGGCACGTAACTTGCAAGCATCAGGCGGTGTTTACCAAGTATTATCTCGTAGTGAGCAGGGAACATTCGAATAACCAATAAAAAGTTTGAAGTACATCAAAACGATAGTTGGGCTACGTATGTACACGTATATCCTTGTTAAATTTATGTCAAACAAGTACTATAAAATCGACAATCGTCAAAAGATGAATTGGTTACGGCATAATGGGCATGAAAGTAGGTCGTTCGAGCGTTACTAATATTTTAAGTAACTCCTCCTAATTTGAAATTTTCATCATCGGTGTGTAATTTGTTGACTAACAGACGAAGCATAACGGTTAGTAAGGACAGTTCCAGTATTGACAATAGACCTCTGCTATTGGCTCATCAAGCGTCTTATTTCTAGGTCAGAGTTAGCTTAGCGGCGTTTGAAGGGAGATTGAGATAGCACGCCTTTGACAAAAAACAAGGTAGATCGTTAAAACAAAGTGGAGACATACCTCCCCAGTAGTTTCCGACGACCATCACAGTGACATGGTAACAGGTTGTTGATTCTTTATCTGCCAGGTACCACGGAGTCATAGATAGCTTTCATTTGATGAACAACGTACAACACGCTTGGCTGAAGACACTGTGCCCTGATGTAACCTTGTTGAGCTTAAAAATTGAGTCAGAATATGATTAGCTTTGAACTTAGAACATGAAGTTTATATAAGAGAAATCAGACTTATTACATTCTTTTGCTGCTTGCAGTATATACAGCGTGATGTACTCGGCATATTCCTCATTAAAAGTATGGGGATAGTACATGTAAGCATTCGCTATGAACCTATTCACGTTGTGGAGGCATCACTGTAAAGATATTAAAAACTGGCGAAAAGATAATCACAGACATAAAGAAACAAACAAATGGGAAAAACAAGTATACATGAATTGAACATTCAACATCGGAAAGAATACGCTGTCACGTGAACAAACGAACGGAAAATAAAAGTAAAATGAGCAACGCATTATTTTTCCGGGTAAGGTCGGGTTCTTTTCCTTGAACCGATGAACAATTCTTTATTTGCAAGTTTTAGCTGTGTCTACATATTCAATCAGCGATGGCAGTTCTATTCGATTGCTATCTTCAGCAATTAGTTGCAGGATCCGTCTTTCATCTATACCAGGACTTGAGTTTTCCATGTTATCTAAACCTTCATTTTCTTGTTGCTGTTGAAATATGTCTCTTTGCATTGTCGCGTTGAAATATGTCAATTCCTTTGGTGTAGTCCTATCAAGTACAAGTACTGATATTGAACATAACGTACTTTATAAGAACTATGACCATCAAGTAATGGTGATAAAATGTCTAAAGATCCCGGATGGAAATGCAAGTGAAAGATAATAGCTCAAGCAACGTTTACAATTAGACATGTTTTGGGTCAGGTTGAACTGTTGTCAGCAAAAATGTTATTCTCCGCCAACATCATGGAATGGATGCTACCACTGTGCTCACAATCTACATACAGTGATGTACATACCTCACTATCGCCATATACGTAACATTGTAGTTAGTTTTAACAGCCGACATAAATTATCACTTTGCATAAATATAATTTATATATGGCGATTTATGTATAAGGAAACTGACTATTTGCATATCAATACGCCTGTGTTACATACATCGTTCCCTCTCGGAAGAACATAGTGACCTCCTTCCTTTCAATTGTCACGGTCATTACGAAACTAATCGGATTTTGTTTTCATTAATAATGCTTTCTGAATAAATTATGACCTGCAGCTGCTAATAAAACGATTGCAACAGTCGGCGGTTAGTTCAATTGCAGTACGTAATTGTTGGCGAAATTTGCATTTAGAGATTGCCAATTGTTTAGGTTAATGACTTGTATATAGCTTGAAATTACTTTCCCTGTGAAGCTAACTCATTCACCTGTGTAACGATTGCAATCCGATTCCCATGACGATGCAGATTGATATTACAGAAGAACTAATAATGGTTTGACCCATCTTTTATGCTATCTCATGCTATGATGATTTAACGAGTTCAGAAAGGACAAGTTCACACGACTGAAAGGTGAGTGTTTGATTAGTGAAAGAGCCAAAAAGAAGCAAGTCGAAACCGAGGTTTGCTTATCCTAGCCCTATCCTTAACCATAGCTCCGGTAGCAATGAATGAGTTGGACATATCAGATGGTAAGTGTCCCGGGGAGATAATAGTCCTGATAGCACTAGTATGTCATTGCAAGGGTCCTACTCTACACAGCAATGGAAACTGTATAAATATTCTGGTACCTGGTCATGCGCAGTCGAACGTCAACATCCCATACATCTAAATGACAAAATCCAATAAATTGATGTTATAAACTATTATCCAAACTACCAATGAGATAAATTGAGCGTTGTGATCTGAATCATTAAACCTGTTGCATCATTCTTATTTATTTTCCAAGTGATCTGCGCCGACCCTGCCTGCTCCGGTCTGCATTTAAAAATGTTTGCATGAATGGTTCTTCGTTAATTACGCCTGGGACTAATTATATTACAACCATAAAACGCAGGTTAGAGTCCACTGTAAGAGAAGCGTCAAAATGCCAGGCGAGGACTCTCTTACGTACAAAGCTCTTATACAGAACGTCTTGAGAAACTCAAGCGCACATGGCTTGCCGAACGTACAAAGAGCAACAAGTCTTCCGATGCGGTTGTTCTGGTTGCTTGCCTTCTTCACTGCTGTCGGGATATTTGTATGGATGAGCTCTGGGTTGATCGCGGAGTACCTGCGAAAGAAAAGGGGGTGGTTACCTTTTTAAGCATTATGAAAGGTCTTCGTGTCATATCGATAATATTAAAATGAAGCGGTGATCATGGCGATCGACGATGCTCTCTGCACATCGCGCACGAGACCGATGTGGGAAAGCGTATGCATTGCTTTTCGGCCACATCATTTAATAATGCAAGTCCTTCCTACCTACACGCATGTCTTCCATAGATACGGGAACCTAATTATCACAGGTTTCGTTTCGAACAAGCCGAAAGGCAGGTGAACCCTGGCGCTTCTGCTTCACATAATGCGGGCTCGCCGGTTTGTTATGAAATGCGTGTTAAGTAAGTATTATGCCATCCCCAATGTGTACAATTTACACCATTGAAACTAATTTGGGATAATTGGATCACATATTTTTCAAATTTCTCAGAAAGGTTAGGTTCCCTATAGCTGAATCATGTTGCAATGTTACAAATTACTCACAAACAAGTTTATTACTTAAAAGAGAAGCAGATGAGCTTACATTTGCAGATTTAACAGACATTACTTCACGATCTTATCATCCCAAATTAGAACCAATCAATGTTACATGTACTTTTGCCGACAACTTGGGTTTAAAGGTAGTCCTCACCTCGAAATGAAAGACTCAAACTTTCCTGAAGCAAATTTTCAGCCATTCTCTTTTAAAATCAAGGATAAAAATCGATGGTCACAGACAGTGCAAATTTTCAAGAGAAATACCCAATATTTAAGCAATAATGTACCCATCCCGGCCCATAATGAACAAAAGCAAACTTTGCACGACATAATGTACGAGAAAAAAAATAAAAGTACATTATGGAATGCAAAGTTTGCTTGAGGCAGTTTCAGTGAATTTGTAGATATAGAAACCATCTGGG
Organism: Ptychodera flava; assembly: GCF_041260155.1. NCBI lineage: Eukaryota > Metazoa > Hemichordata > Enteropneusta > Ptychoderidae > Ptychodera > Ptychodera flava. Next base: position 5,732,026 of record NC_091948.1, read on the forward strand.
CCACAGTGCTGGATAATTGGATATATTATCAGTAATAACATGGGGGGGGGGATGACGTAACAAAGTTTACTAGTATTGACAAAAGCTACAAAAATAGACTACTTTGATCGTGTATGACAATTGACCACTAAACCTTCTGAGCTGCATCTTCGGAAAGGACAGATTTTAACACACAACACTTTCGGGTCTTCCGACAGTAGGCCGAAAACTTGGATGGAGTCCCGAGGTCAGTCGACAAGCAATCAGTGATCAGTAATAGAACGCACTACTAACCTTGTTAGTTAGCAAGTATATAACAGCTGGTGCGTTCGTTGTTGACGGTTAATCCGGTAATCTGGTGTCAGCGTCCACAGTCCTTGCTTGCTTTGGCCACGGTCCCTCGATGGTGCATTAGGCAATCAAACGCATCCGATAATAGATGCAACATAGTGATAAAACTCAGCGTATGATTTTCACAGGGCAAATACATGGCACAGTGAAAGAGAAAATAAATCTTTACAAAACCAGTGCTAACATAAGACCAATACATCAAAGTTTGGTAGTATAAAGCTTTATTGGCAAGATCATAGTCCAACGCGCTAAAATAAAGTAAACTGTGCTGAGACCAAGACAACCCTACCCCATCCCCATCCCCTGGGGACGGACATTTTCGCTAGCCCCTATTGTTCGTATCGAGGGTACATGTTCGAATGCACCTATGCCTGAGGCGTGGAACCTTTTGTGATATTATATATATATAATATATATATATATATATATATATATATATATATATATATATATATATATATATATATATATATATACATATATACATATATACATATATATATATATATATATATATATATATATATATATATATATATATATATATATATATATATATATATATCACAAATGTTTATATTTTAGAATCTGGAGTCAATATTATTGATATCTCAAATGTTTATCTTTTGAGAATCCGATGTCATACCAGATTACTGGTAATCGTAAATGAGTCTATGAGTAAATTGTAAACACATGTATATTTGAGTCTCAATTTATTTGCAAAGATCCTTGCAGGTGCTTCGAATCAAGTTCACAGTCTCCACGCGATCTATTGCAGACATGTGACCGACCTTAACACTTCAAACTTCCTGAATTTGAATGATTTCAGAGCCGAACACGTCTTCGTAATCTCTTGGGAAATCACGCTTAGAAAAATGAACAAGGATATCGATATTTCGTCAGTATAAATGATTTATCGCTTTTAATTCATGCACGCTAAAAATTGGCAAGCATTGCTGTTGAAGACCTCTTCCCATGACTCCATGGAATCAACAAGAATTAACATAAAGTTGAAAGATCCATGCATTAATTGAAAATGCATCCGTTCAGATCCATAAGATGTCACACCTCACTACACAGTAACAGATTGAAGTACAATGATGCCACCAGATAATTTAAAACGTTTTCATTGACGTTCACCCAGTTTCTAATTATGACTTATAAAAAATAAGCTGTCTTGGCCTTGGCCACAAAATTGGATCTTGGACCCGCAAAATCCAATGCAGATAATCCATTGTTTGTACTGGTACAATACCTGGACCGTAACCTGTACTAGAACCTTGATCAGTCCCTACATCTATGACGGCCAAAATTTGTAATCAAGGAATGTGAGCTGCATAACATCAATAGGGCAGGATGTCATTGTATTCGATGTATCTGTAAAATTAAGATGATGCTGGCACACATTTTCTCATGATATTTCCTGTCTACTTACAGCTATCTACAACAAATGCGATTCAAGCAAGACAGAACTTTTATTGGCTATATATATATATATACACACACACACACACACATATATATATATTATATATATATATATATATATATATATATATATATATATATATATATTGTTTCCATGGTAATCCGCAATAAGTCCGAATAAATAAGATTAATTATGTACACATTCGATACTCTCAACATATGACAGGAACGGACATTTGAAGAGTACAATTACTGGGACCAAATTCCCACCAACTACCACGCGTCTCCTTCGTCATCATGGTCGATAATTGAACGGATTGAACACTACATCTCCGATATACCTGCCGTTCAAAGGGCGGAGATTGGACATCAATTGAAAGATCTGGTCGTCGATTGCCAGTGGAACAACGTTAAATGCTCACCGCGGTAATATATCATTATTACACAATAGTTACTCGGCAAAATATCGACAATGTCCGGAAATAGGTTTATGATAGCATTGTTTGGACGGGCAATAATTTTTATATTGGCCCTCCTTTGATGTCGCTAGTGAGAGTAAGCGATTTGCTTTTTAACAGAAAGGACCTGAAAGCCCGTGCTAAAGCACGTTATTGTTTATCTTCTACTTGCCTCGAATGTTTGAAAGTAGGGGTGATCAAGAATATGGCTGTGATTTACGGGGAAAATAATTGAGAGAAGCACGTCCAGTGGGTTATAAAGGGGCTGAATAGCTGTTTCATTTCATGCCAGTTCTTTTTTTTGAGTTTAATAAGTCGATCATTCTCATCGCTTATCAGCGTCCTCCAATTGCGTTTTCAGGAACTTCACAACTTTTACTAACGTGATGTACGGTAACTGCTTCACATTCAACGGAGAACACAACAACGTGATGCCATTGTCGACACACTATTCGGGTTCCGTATTTGGTAGGACCACTTTCAAGATACAACGCGGAGGCACGAAGAGGTCACAATAAAAAAGAAAGAATAGGAGATCAAGGTTACTCGATCAATTTTATTCTCGTTGCCGTTTTTAAGCTTTTTTTGAATCAAGAATTTTAGTGTTTTCTCATTTTTTAATTAAGAATAAAGCGTCATGGATGTGAGTGTGTATTTATGCCTTCGGATTGTCTATCTCTACACCACTTTTATCATCTTTGACTGACCTACTGTTGACCTGCCTTAATTGTATCCACGATACAGTGCGCCCATGGATATAATCAACTTTAGCTTTTGTACAGTCTGATATGGCTGTACAGACAGAAGTGTTTCTAAGTTGGCCGCGCGATGGCGCACTATTCCTGCATATAATCCATGCAAGTCAAAATATAACCTTGCGTACATAGATAGACATCCGAAGGCATAAATACAACCATTCACACTCAAAAGTGACGCTCTCTTCTTGATTATAAAGTTCGAAAAAAGAACTTTCCGCTTTTAGAATAGAACGAGAATAAAACTGGTTTGGTGACTTTTTTCTCTCATACTTTCTTGTTTCAATTGCGACCTTTTTCGGACCCCTTTGGACACGGGGAGAATTCTTTTCTTTCAAAAGATTCACCGCTCCAAGCCATTCCTTCGAAAGATACCGTGAACTCTGTCCTTGCCAAACAGAAAGATTAAATTTTACCTAGAGTCGAATAGTGCCGATAACATGCTGGGGCGGGGTCAACATTTATTGTTGATCACCTAGAGGGCCAGTAGCTTAACTACGTTCGAGGATTTTTTAATATATACATTCATAAATACAAAACTAGTGAACACATCATGAGAAGTTACAGTTGCTGGTCTTTAAATTCAACAAGATTGATTTTTCCTTGTCAAATCTACAACAAAAACACAACATTTCACTTCAACGCATCGTGACATTGACGCAGCAAGTAGTGAATACAGATTTCATCGCAGAATGTTTCCTATTCTATTGACATTCTATTCTTTATGTTTTAGGCTTAACGTTGATACTGTTCGTAGAACAAGCCGAATATATGGATGACGTCATCGATTCACCGGGAGTTCGTGTGACGATTCACTCGCAAGACGACACTCCATTCCCGGAAGATTCAGGCTTTGATATCCAACCCGGAAGAGCGACCTCTGTCGGCATCCTAATGGTAATATATGTCGTTTTGACAATCTAACCCTGACTACATTTCCGACGTTCAATATTTCTATGTCAGCTCAATGTAAAAGAAACAGTGCTTTCGGAGATTTTATTCTTTGCAATGTCAGAATAAGCCGAAATAAACTAAGACATCGCAAGCAAAATCATCATGAAAACAAGAAGCTTTCTTCTTTATTGAGTCAGGCAATCAATTCTTCAGTTTGCTCCCCCTCAATATTTCGTGAGTTTGTGTTAGTTTCGTCAAGTATAAGTTTATAGGTGTTGCTTTTTTCTTTTATGCTAACATTGTTCATATTTCATTTCCTATGTCTCCCCGTACTCTCCATACAACTTTACTTCTAACACTTCATATTTCAAGTCATACTTCAGGGGGACGAATAACAAAATGTGTTTGTTTTGTAGAACAAAGATACAGTAACTGGGAACTTTATCAAGGGTTACATCTGTTTTCTCTTTCATAAGTTCAATTACCAGGAGCCATGGAGGGAGTATCCTGGAGCCTTTACTCTTAATGTTTTGTGCACCTCAACTTATTCTGTGTCTGTTACAGGGACGTACACAGAGATTACCCAAGCCATATACAAACTGCATCTCTGATAATATTCCCACGTACGATACTGCCTTTGGTGACATTTACTCCGTAAAGGTAGGTGGTTCATTATCTTCGATGAATAAAGAGAACAATTAATTAATTGAGTATTCTTTAATGAAAAAGTCGTTGATATGCCATGGCCCTTGAATTTCATGCTTGCCAATGTATGCGTACCATACAACGAGGTATCAATGTGTCAAAAATCCCACTTGTCGAACATCGAACATTTGCCATCTGTCTGTCTGAATGTCTGTCTGTCTGTCTGTCTGTCTGTCTGTCTGTGTCTGTCAGTGTGTCTGCACCTCTCTCTCCCTCTCTTCCTCTCTCGTCATTGTCTCCTTTCCCTTAGATGTCAACCAAAACCATAAACACTACAAATACAACGTCATGTTCACGATCACAACTATCAATATACACCAGATTCACTAACATCACCACCTTCGCCTACATCATTACTGCCACGGTTGCCATCACCACAAACCGCCGCCACCACCACCACCACCAACATCCTCGACTCAACCACAATCATCGTCCCATTACCAAAATCATCACCCAAATACCATCGCCATCACCCCAATACCCCCGCCATCACCCAAATACCATCGCAATCACCCCAATGCCCCCGTCATCAACCCAATACCACCGCCATCATCCAAATACCGCTGTCATCAACCCAAAACCATTGCCATCACCCAATACCATTGCCATCACCCCAATACCATTGCCAGCTCTTATCACCCAATACCACAATCATCACCACACCACTATTACCCTCATCATCGATAACAATACCCATTGATATATTTACCAATTAAATGAAATGATCGATAGTGTCCATGTATCTCCAGGCTTGTATGAAGAGTTGCCTAGCAGAGGAATTAACAAAGGCATGTAACTGTACAGACAGCAGATACCCGCCACCAAGCGGTTATGGTGACGTAGGTCATTGTTCATCGGATAATATTGAACACAGTAGGTATTCATTTTGGATTGTATAAGCTGTGTCGACTGCCCCTTTTCATACGCGGTTTCTAAACCTTCCATGGGAATTGTATTACCCTTCTCCTTGACATGCAGAATAGACTTGTGTACAGATTCAACTGTCTGATATAAGTAAATCCATGGCTAATTTGGCTAAAAACCGACAGCGTTGGATAGTCTAAACATTGCACCCGATGCAATCGGTATTTCGGTCGATTCACCAGATCACCATGCAAGTGTAGAATTGGCATTCTAAACGTAGGCAACACTCATGAAACATACGATAAACGAATCAATTAATAGGAAATCAAGGAAGTTCATATCAACGGTTGAGATTTCTCTTCTCTGAACCATGCAACTGACACGCCGATATCAATCAAATCTTGTCGTTTACAGGAATGTGTCGGCGTCGGGTGGATTTGAGTTACCAGACAAATAAAATACAATGTGATTGTCCACCAAAGTGCGAGTAAGTATAACCTAAATAATTGACTGATTTGTATAAACTGTATTCCCCTTGCTTTATTTCAGGAACGAACATTATGAAATTCATGGCTACTGGAGCACATAATAGCGATTATACCAGAACCCTATATGACAGTTGTATTTATACAAGTATTTATATCGAATTCAGATAATTCTCATCACTTTTACTTCATTTTGCTGTGAAGCTGGATTTGAAAACTCTGGAGTTTATACAATTATGACTTGCGCAAACAAGGGATGTAAATTCTAAATTAAGGTGTGATTCCATTTCCTGGAAACCGACATGAAATATTTTACATCCAACAGATATGTGTCTTATGCGAAAGAAGCAGCTTCGACGGTGTGGCCTGCCATACATTCTGGGGTAAGAAACGAATACGACTGTTATTGCGAGCACTTGAAAAACAAGCATGATTGACAAAGATATAATATAGGTTTATAAAAATTTCTCAGGGACTGAAAAGTAGTCCCTTTCAAACTACTTTGTCGGAGACTTGCGATATTTGTTAAACATGTCATGACATGTGACGAAACATCTTTTAGGCACAGAAAGCGTTGTTGTAATAGTTTCCATAGTAACAGCTGTATCGCCTCAAAACTCGGAAGTACGCTGTACAGATGTGCCGATTAAACCAACAAAGTCCGTGGAACATATATGATTAATTCTATGTACAAGATTTGTCCCTATCCAAAATATACACCTAATATAACCTATCGCTCAGGACTACATCCGGGAATTTTTGAAGAGCAGAAGTTCAAAACTACGAACATTAATGGAACAGGAAGAACGAACTGGACTTGACCTTCTCAGGTAAACATGAATTTTTCATGTTAAATGGCTACGCAAGGCACGACTGCGTACGTGCGGCTTTCTTATCATATGGGATGTACTTTTCCGACAACATTTGGTTGAAGCAATGCAAATAGAGACACATCTAAATGTTACAGTGAACATCACCGAAAACGATCTGTTGCAACTTTCGACCCTCTCAGATTTATTTGTGCTGCCCTTCTTGACAGTAACGATCGATACAACCTGCGAACGAGTCCCGACGACTGTTGATGTTTCACAACCTGGCCTATTCAGACAATACGTTTATGAGCTGATCACCAGCTGGAAACACATGTAGCTACACGACCAGCAATTCCAAAGTGACCTTCGCAAAATACAATGCGAACTTTTATTGAATACATTCATGCGTACAGCATAATAACTAGCAGCTATATATTTTGCTCTAATTTATGATAAATAAATGTACAAGGCTCACCGCGGCGACCTGGCATGTTACCGGTTATACCTTCAACATGTACTTTCCAAAATTATAATCAATTACATATTTCGCATAGATGTCATGGTACCGCTCGCCTTAAACTGGCTATGATCCTTGCTAGGCTCATCAATTTGTTTTGTCATTGATCGTAATATGATTATTGTTACTATGATAATTACTATACTTTGTCCTTCTTCCAAAATTCTTACAGGCAGAATGTTCTGAAGCTGCAAGTATACTTTCGTGATCTCCACTACTCTGAGACTATCCAGTCTCCTTCGTACACGGTAATTTCAAATCTCCTACAGTGTAGCACGTGTAATGCTCAAATTTAAAACGGCAGTTGGAGGAAAAATTCAAGCACACATTGCCAAAAAGATAGCTATCTCCATGAAATGGTTTCAAATCCATGTCAACACCCATCATTGGAGCACTGAGTGGTAGCGCTGCCTACAATGCTGTGTGTTCCCGGCGTTGTACGGCCTCCCACCAACGCCAGAAACACAGCATTGTACGCAGGGATAATTGCGAGGATGCAATTTCTAAAAAGTGTAGAAGTACAACATATTGTGACTAAAACGTCTGCATCATGATTCATGTTTTTCATTTCTAGTTTTGTTACATTTTTCTCATGTAATTATTTATTTATTTTTTATTATTTTTTATTTATTGATTTAGTTATTTAAAAATGAAGATCAACACTGTTCATCCCATCTTGATTCGATTTATATCTCAAATATACTCCATGAACATATGTACACATGACAATAAGAGCTTACTGAATGTCTTTCGACACTTGCAATGGGTGAATGGATTTCTTCGTGAAGTTGTGACGATCTGACAAAACATGAAACCTTCAGTTCATATGTAAATTCCAGCAGCTGCCTGCACCATCTCTTTTTTAGAGTCTTGATTTACTGAGTGACATAGGCGGAAATCTTGGGCTATGGATTGGCCTCTCTGTATTGACCTTGCTGGAGTTCATCGAATTCACATACGACATGATCTACTTGTTGCTCCTTCGATGTATTACAAGGAAGCGTTCGCCAATGGATGTACAGCGAGAAGCAGGACATGATGGACCATACAGCAGCTACCACGAACATAATACGTCTGGTCAAAATGGCGTCGTCAATATTGAGCAAAGGAGGGACAAACAACCAAACCCAAGCGGTTACTACACTCAATCAAGGGCGAATCACCCAACGGACAATGTCTATTACACTAATGATGGTGGCAATAGTCATAATGTAGGGGTCTACTACATGCAAAAGAGGGCAAATGACGGAATTGTGGGGGTTTAAAAACCCTCGATGAACGAGGACCTCAATATATATACGGTCGTTAGGCGGTACTCACAATACTGTCGCTGAACGGTACTCGCGGTACTGTCGTTAGGCAGTACTCATGGCACTAGACACTATCTCTGGACATGACATGAACAGTTGAGTGTACATTGAAACTATACTATTGCAATGTTAATGTAAGTATAATGTGAATTCTGACGTTATATGATACTTCGACAATAAATGACAAGGCTAATGTCTTCAGCGTACGAAATTTGATTCATGATTATACTGTATTCTTTGCGTTACTTTGATTTTAGTGAATAGCGACTACTTGTGGCACGTATTTTAAAACAGGAGTTGTTGCTGAAACCTGAGACATTGGCCTCAATAAAAGTTGACCCCGGAGCCTTCACTTCGTCTCAACTTATAAAAGTGTGACTGCCACAGCAAGACTGGCACCCGAAGCGCAATTCCTTGGCGGTTCTTCTTTTTTAGCATTATATGGAGCCGTCTTTATTTACGGGCGGGGGGGGGGGGGGGGAAGGAGGAATTTCATCGCAAGCTCCAAAATTTCGAGTAACCCCCCTGCCAACCATGATGAATTTGAGTAACACTCCTCTCTAACACATAAATTTTGACTGACCCTCCCCACTTAGAAACGTTAAATACCAATACATGTATTTGTAAAATTTACAAAATACGGCACAAAATGACAGCAAAATACAGATATAAAAGCTCACGCGCTATAGCCAGTATTCAAAAATATAGTATTTTTAATGTGGATGTGTATCATGACAGGGTTTTCACTAGGATATCTGACTGGGCAGAGTTTGAAAGTACGGGGGGGACACGCGAGATGCTGAGGGGGAAAGCGTCAGAGGGAGCTGTCCCTATCTTCCATGGAAAAAGTTGAGAACTTGATGTGTGTAATGTTGCACCCTGCTGCAATCTGAGAAGTAATTTTAAATTTTTTTCTATAAGTAAAGCTGTTAAAGCGCCCCAAGAGGGAGAGCACGAGAAGGTCCCCCTGTCGTATTGAAAATTTTGAGAAATTGATGTGTGTAATGGTGCAATCTGAGAGGCATTTCAATTTATTTTGCACTCGGTTAAATTGTGTGGAAATGACACTGAACACTGATAGTTTTTATTACATTTTTTGCATCATCAGTGTTTGGGTCAAAATATTCAACAACCAAACAATGATAATATATTTTGTGAAAAACAGTTCTCAGTTTGCCAGAGATTGAAGACCAAAAAATATGCAGGAATGGAAAATCTGTGACCTCCTTGTGTTATTCCTCCAGCTGCCAGCTTCTAATGAAAAGCCTAAATACGGTATGGTTAATTGTCAAAAAGGTTATTGAACTAAAGTCAATTACAATATATGCTTCTGTGATTATAAAGGATGAAATTCACAACAGTTCAGTTTTGACCTAGATCATGATCCTGTGAAAAATTTGAGAAATTGATGTGTGCAATGGTGCAGTCTGGTACAATCAGAGATTTGTTTCCGATTTGTTTTTTACCAGTAAAGTTAATCGTTTGTCTGTGAATACTAAGACAGGGGTTTGAAAACACATTCTACTTTTCACAGTGACGCGCTATAACCAGCAACAAATCTAGTGTTTGCCTGACACGGGTAGTCGTGTACGTAGTAACATGTACTATGGTGTACTCTTAATATATGTAAGGCCACAGATTTTGAATGAAGCTGTTGTATGGTAATCCACAACTCAATAAAGGAAGCCTTCGGATTTTGAATCGAAATTGTATTATGGTAATCGGCAACTTAAGACAAGTAAATTAAGCGTAGTCTCTCACGTTCAACCCCTGATTTAAACTCGGCTCATTCACTCAGCTCATTCACTCTTTATATTACTTTAATTTGCATGATTATTTTAGCGCTAGATTTGTTTAGTTCTGCAACATGAATACTTCCTGTGGATGTTGACGAGGGCAGGTACATCGCAGTAGCCACAAATTACCTAAAGTGCCATGTATTTTGCTCTTGCAATGTCTCCAGGAGTCAGCACTTTTAAGAAATCTAGAGATGACCTTTCACCCACACCACTCATGCTTGGCGTACGATCAAATTGGTTATATGCGTGACGTCTGTATGACCTTAAATCGTGATACTTTTGTTGGTATCTAGTCATTCAACATTCCATTTTTATCATCTTTTGAGATAAAAATGCAAATGATCAGAAACCTTTTCATACTCATACCAGTAGAAACTTTAGGAGGTGTCATAGTATTGGCCTGTTCAACGCCTGACTGCATAAAGCAACTGATATGTGTATCTGACTATTCCTATCTCGTCATGGTGATGACAACAACTTTCAATGATTGTTTTAGTATTTTATGAGTTTTGAGCCTAACTGTGCGACCCAAAGCATGTTGAGACGCCCTGTTTTAATCCTATCAACAAAGTCTGCATATGAAAATGCAATTGAACTATACAAAATTTAATCAATTTAATGTACTCACTTTATCGTAGCCTATTGCCAAGGAGAACAAATAAACGAACTAAATGACTGAAAGCCAAAACAAAGAGAAATTTTCTCCGGTCAAACAGTTTTGATCAAAAACGAGGCGTTGATGCTATGTTGTTTTGTATTATTACCCTTGTTGAAGATGTGCAATACAGACGCTTTTAACTAAACCTGGTCTTTTTCGATATCCGACAATCTGATATGTCGCAACACTTAGTAAATGTTCATGTTTCACAATCTTTGCCAACTACAGACAAGAGAAAAGACCAGAAAAGGTGTCGATTCAGTCTTTTAAAATGCTGCGCACTATAGAGAAACACATTGCTAATTGGGTAGGCCAGATGTTCCGAAATATTCGAATGATATATTTGTCAGTAGTATCGCCTTATTTTACAGTCATCGTAACATTTACTTATCAATAAATATTTTTAAATCAGAAGATCGTGAAAAGTGACCGTCCTTGTATATTAATGAATTTGTACAAGAAAAAGTGATGTTACAACGTTAGTAAATTAAGTTAATTATTTATTGAAATGCTAATATATACAGGGGAAGAAGATTGACGCGTCATCTTCTAAAGTTTGGAAACACGCCAAATGCACATATACCATTTGTTTGCTTTCAACGGATTTCAATATGTTAGATTGTAAATGATAGATCCCATGGGGTAGAGGTTGGAGATTTCTTTCAGAAGGACGTTTTCATAAAAGTGTAATTTAAAGATTATGCCATTTCTTCTGTTTTATACAAGTTGGATACTGTAAAATTCAAAATGATGACAGATAAATACTTAAGTGTGTAACTGACAACTAGGATATTGATCACTTGCTCTCAGATAATGCAGGGACCATGACCCCTTAATTTATGGATGCTATCTCCTGATGAGGTAGTGGTTTATTTCTCAGCTTACTGAGACCAAATAGGAGCGCACAGAGTTCAAACTCGGCCTTTCACCGCCTATACGCACCACTCAGAGACAGGAATATGGTCAGAACAACTTTTCATGTTTTCTCAAGAAACTGGATCTATTCGTCATCACTAATATTGCTCCTTTGTTATTACCTTTGTGCACATACTCATTGAGATAATTTGTACTGTTTGCTGGTATTCCGATTTAAAATACAGGAACAAAAATAGAAATCGATAAATATTTATTATCTGTGACAAGATTATTGATAAACAGGCTAGCTGTAAACCCATTTTACCGGTGGAAAGATGTCATTTTGTAATGGAAAGTCGAGCAATGATCGCTGCCTGACTTTCATTTTTTTGGTAAATAAAAGAGAAAAAAATTCTCACCAATATGAGGACAATATAATCATGCAATAAAGCCAAGCATCACATTTTAAAAACATTGATTGCTTACCATCTGATTTTACCTCTTTTTATTTGGCGGATATTTTATGTTTCTCTCACGCCATTTTCTGATTTCTTAGCCTCCTTGTATTCCATTTGTCACAAGGAATCATTAAGAACAGGGTCGTTCCCAACTCATGAAATTGAGATGTCTTTTAGATTATTTGGCAACAGATGGCAAACAGTTTTTAGTACACCTAGGGAGTCTGCCCATTCTATTGAGTTCTCAAAACAAACAAACAATACAGATAATCCTGTCTACTGTGGTGACATGGAGTCTGCTCAGAAAAACGATGGCGTTGCAAGAGACGAAATGACAAGGAAGTACAAAGTTTTGCTTGGTGATGTCATGACCAACTCTACTGTCCATGGTTTGCCAAATATCCGAAGGGCGAAAAGTGTTCCTAAGCGAATATTTTGGTCAGTTTCCTTTCTTACAGCTGTCGGACTGTTTATCGGATTCAGTTCTGTTTTAGTTAGCAAGTATTTGGAATACGATGTTGATGTTGGAGTACAAGTCAACGTCGAACGGGACTTGACATTTCCCGCCGTTACGATCTGCAATTTGAACCCTCTGCGAAAGTTGTTATTGGACGAAGGGGAAACGAAACATCTACAAAGGTTGATTGAACAAGCTTTGAGCTTCAGTAACGACAATGTATATAACACCACTGAATCTGCTAACAACGATACCGGGATAAATTCGACTGATCAGGTAAGAATGGGATATAATTACGCAACGTTTATCTTCTCTGTCAGATTTGTACAGCTTTAATGAGTCTGTCTTACAGCGACACATGCACACACGAAATCGGGGCCCGCATCAGGATTCCTAACTAATGATGAAGTCACCCTACATAACGCTTTCACGTAATATCACCAACAAGGCTTTTCTTGCATGTAAACGTGACTGATTCCATAATCAAAAACACTTTCACACAATTTTTCGAACTTAAAGAGGCACTCCCACTTGGTAACATTTTTAAAACACATTTTTTTAATGCCAACGGTCGATATTTGACGTGGCGACTGCGCGCGGATTTCATTTCCCGAGCGTATTTTTCACATTGAATTTCCGAAGTTTTACGATCGTTTCTGATTTGACCCGAAATCCCCCGAAGGTTGTTATTGTGCTGATGACCATATTCGAGGGAGTCCATAATAGTTCGAACGACGCAATTTTACCTCCACTACGAAGACTTTATATAAAGCATTATTATACATCTACCATCGAGAACAATAGAATTTAGCGTGCGCTAAAAAAGCCGTACGGAACGCGCGCCCGTTCCGTAACACGTACGGTTTCAAGGCGCCCCATTCCCTGCGGCTGTACCTGCGCGTTCACTGTAGAACGGTTTCAAGGGACCCCTTGGACGAGTGCCAGAACAAGTCTCGCGCACGCTCTGTACGTACGTATGTGTGTAGTGCACACACTCCAAAACTTGCAGAAGCGCGTCCGAGGTAGCGTTCCACACTGGCGCGATAAAATCGGAAGAAAAATTGTTGACATTGCACGAAAACGGTCACTACTCCGACATTTTGATGCCCCAATCAGGAATTTAAGATGTATAATAATAAGGTTATTACGAAAATACCGCAAAGGATGCACTCGGACATTGGCGCCGCGCATCGCCCTCCGCTTCGCGTCGGGCGATACGCTGCGCCAATGTCCTCGTGCATCCTTTGCGCTATTTTCATAATAACCTCATATTATGCCTTCACTTCAGGTAAGTTTTTTTTAACTTCTCCTTAGTTTTTGTCGTTTTCATTATTCTCAGTCAGTTCTATTATATTTTTAACCATACCACATAGATATCAGTTTTTACGTGTAAAATATTAGCCGCTTCTACGGTGGCCCAAACTACCTGTTCTCCGCATTCAAAGTCTGCGTCGCATTCAATTGTTTTTCTCTCACATATGTCTCCGCATTAAAAGTCTGCGTCGCATTCATTGTTTTTCTCTCACATATGTCTCCGCATTCAAAGTCTGCGTCGCAATCAAATGTTTTTTCTCTCACATAAGTATGTCTCCGCATTCAAAGTCTGCGTCGCAATCAAATGTTTTTCTCTCACATATGTCTCCGCATTCAAAGTCTGCGTCGCAATCAAATGTTTTTCTCTCACATATGTCTCCGCATTCAAAGTCTGCGTCGCAATCAAATGTTTTTCTCTCACATATGTCTCCGCATTCAAAGTCTGCGTCGCAATCAAATGTTTTTCTCTCACATATGTCTCCGCATTCAAAGTCTGCGTCGCAATCAAATGTTTTTCTCTCACATATGTCTCCGCATTCAAAGTCTGCGTCGCAATCAAATGTTTTTCTCTCACATATGTCTCCGCATTCAAAGTCTGCGTCGCATTCAATTGTTTTTCTCTCACATATGTCTCCGCATTCAAAGTCTGCGTCGCATTCAATTGTTTCTCTCTCACATATGTGTCCGCATTCAAAGTCTGCGGCGCAGTTAATTGTTCCTCTCCTAGATGGGCCACAGGCGGCCCAAACACTATTAATAAGCTTATTATTGAGTTTTTCTCAGTTTTCTCTATCAGTTCTTCTCCCTTTCTTCACGCTCTGACTGATCGTAGGAAATAAAAAGAAATTACTTTATAGCCTAACCTAGCCTCTCGACTCTTTATTTATTTTACACCCCATTACAAGGACGTTTATCTCTCATATACACACATCTTGTAATTAATTAGTCAACATGACTAATTATGCTAATCCGTGGACTTATCAGGGATTTATAGGTTAGTCAACATCGCGAAAGATAGGAAAGGTTACTAAACTCCTTTTTCATTTACATCTCTATCTTTCCAATGTTGACCAACCCTTGATAAGTCCACGGATTAGCATAATTAGTTGTGTTGACTAATTAATTACAAGATGTGTATATGAGAGATAAACATCCTTGTAATGGGGTGTAAAATAAATAAAGAGTCAAGAGGCTAGGTTAGGCTATATAGTCATTTATTTTATTTACTACGATCAGTCAGAGCATGAAGAAAACGAGAGGGACTGACGTGACAGAAAACTGAGAAAAACTCAATAATAAGCTTTATTAATAGTGATTGGGCCGCCTGTGGATGGTCGTCGCAGTCAATGATTTTGTCACCAACACATGAAGGCGTTGGCAAGTTTTGGTGAGCGTGACCCTCGCTCCATGACCCATGATTGCATCCGGAAAAAGTATCACTCCTTTAGTGTTCGTGATCGCGAAAAGCTCATTTTTGAAGGTAAGTGACAAAGTAATTTATTGTATTGTAAGCTTATGGGGTTAATGATCTAGCCAAGGGGGTACGCTGCTCACCAGTATGGGCGCATCATAATGGGTCCCACATGAGCGTCCGAATGTAAAACGGCAGCCCGTCCCACAACTGCCAATACATCCAGGGCTAGACGGTGGCTAGATCATTAACCCCATAAGCTTACAATACAATGAATAACTTTGTCACTTACCTTCGAAATCAATGAGCTTTTCGCGATCACGAACACTGAAAGAGTGATACTTTTTCCGGATGCAATCATGGGTCATGGAGCGAGGGTCACGCTCACAAAAACTTGCCAGCGCCCTCATGTGTTGGTGACAAATCACTGACTGCGACGCCCATCTAGGAGAGAAACAATTGAATGCGACGCAGACTTTGAATGCGGAGACATATGTGAGAGAAAAAACATTTGATTGCGACGCAGACTTTGAATGCGGAGACATATGTGAGAGAAAAACATTTGATTGCGACGCAGACTTTGAATGCGGAGACATATGTGAGAGAAAACATTTGATTGCGACGCAGACTTTGAATGCGGAGACATATGTGAGAGAAAACATTTGATTGCGACGCAGACTTTGAATGCGGACACATATGTGAGAGAAAAACATTTGATTGCGACGCAGACTTTGAATGCGAGACATATGTGAGAGAAAAACATTTGATTGCGACGCAGACTTTGAATGCGGACACATATGTGAGAGAAAAACTTTGATTGCGACGCAGACTTTGAATGCGGAGACTAAGCTTATGTGAGAGAAAAACAATTGATTGCGACGCAGACTTTGAATGCGAGACATATGTGAGAGAAAAACAATTGAATGCGACGCAGACTTTGAATGCGGAGACATATGTGAGAGAAAAACATTGAATGCGACGCAGACTTTGAATGCGGAGACCGGTAGTTTTGGCCACCGTACGCTCTGCTGACTACATTTGGTCGTCTGCCACACAGTTACGCATGGTTCGATACATAGCGGCCGCCGCGCGGTATGCGTGCATACCACGCGGCGGCCACTATGTATCAACCGCACGTATCTGTGCTAGTCACCTATGCGAATTCTGGTGGAATCAGCAAACTTTGTTTTCCGTTTTTTTCTCCGAGTCAGTAAGACTCGGCTTTCCCCCACGGGGCATGACCGATCACCGACGCGAGTGGTACTGTGGCGTACAGCAGCGTTAGCGTAGACTCGTACTCCATAGCTTAGTTGACAATGGCCCCAGTGCCGAACGTTCGATGTTCGAAAGCTGAATTTAGGTGGGCCACCGGAATTCAAACTTTACTTTTTTGAGGACATGTTTTTATCGATATCTCGTGATCCGCGCGCAGTTGCCACGTCAAATATCGACCGTTGGCATTAAAAAATGTATTTTAAAAATGTTACCAAGTGGGAGTGCCACTTTAAGTTGAAATGTTAACACAATAGTTATGTAAAACTAGAAAATCAACAGTCCCGCTTCGTGTCACGTAAACCTTTCTGTTTAGGCTAAATTTGTTCAGGATACCGGTTTTCCGTCCGGTGTTCTTTATCATCTTTCATCTCATTATTATGCGAGTACATGTGATAAAATCTATAAGACAGCACATGCGTACAAAATTTTCTTATATGATTATTTTCAATAATCACTTAAGCTCGTATCAGATTGCTTTGGCGTTCAAATCTAGCCGTTATGGTATGCTTAAAACTTACATCATCCGTCACTGAATCACATGTTGATGAAAATGTTTTAAGAGAGATTGTTCGAATTTGCACTTTTTTACGGTATTTTTTTTTAGAAGCGGTGTCTGATTGAACCGTAACAAAACATCTCGAATGACCCAACCAAAAAATGCTGTAACAAATAAAGAAAAGTGCACGAAGACAAAATCTAACGACGTTCCGTCGACGACAGAAAATGTTGTCAGTCCTTTAATAGTTGGCCTGATTGCATCTGTTTATATTTCGAACGTATAAGAAAACAACTTTGGTAAATGTTATTTTATAGGCTTTTGCAGCATGAAACAATGCTTGCAGTGCCGTCTCATGCGAATAAATGCGTGTGACACACTCTTGCACACGTCCAAGGAATGGCGCACGCCTTTGTATTGAAATAAGCTTTAAATACTCTGTCTTAAAACCTTCATTTTATCTTTGAAAATTGAATTTTTTCATATCTTAAGGGACAAGGCCACTATAACCATTGGGATCACATCGACGAAAACTTTTACAGAAGTCCCTCTTCGCTGTGGTTATTGAACAATCAAATTCAGGAGTACCTTGCAGATTTTGAAGGACTTCGCAGGAGAGAAATTGGACATCAAATAGATGATATGCTGATAACTTGTCAGTGGAGCAACGAACAGTGCTCTCCAAGGTTAGTTAAATTGTACAGCTCTCAATATAGAGGGGCCAATTTCTGTGCGTTATTAAACCTGTCTGCCATCTTGTATTAAAATTTGTATGCCCCCTAATTTGCATAAAACTCCACCAATCAAAAGTCTGATAAGTGCTACACCCTTCATATTTGGTGGGATGAAGCACCTAATGAAGCCACACCCTTATCTCATTGGTTATGTGCAAATGTGAGTCTGTGCTAGCCATAGAGCTAGAGGTCTTATTTTTTGTCACGTGATCCGGATGACTTTTGACCTCCATTTAACGAATATGTCTAACTGGTTTTTGATTGGATGAAGCACCTAATGGCGCCACATCCTGTACCTCATTAATTATGAATATACCAAGTCTTGGCTAGCCAATACAGCGAGAGGTCTGATTTTTGGTGGGCAGGGATAATTACGGGAGCAAAGTTTTCTGCCAAAATGTCACATGACGAGAATGATCGTTGACCCCTATGATACGTTTGACTTCTTTAACATACTTACATTGTTTTGGCCCCGGTATTGCTGCTTGCAAGTATCTTCAGATGTGATAACGGTGACATTAATTGCGCAAATTGTGTGTGAACAGTTCTGATTGGTCAATACTTGACCCTTATTGAATATTATTTATATTTCCCCTCTGGTGATCTGTTTGACTGATAATTGCACAACATCTTTGATCTCTTAGTCGTACTGAGTAACCTTAGGTTGTCTAATGACTGCGGCAATCAACTGTCGCCACTATCAATCAAACTTTTACAAATTGATTATGATAAATATTATGTCGCCGTATAACATCTACTTACTAGTAATATCAGTCAGGAATCTAATTTCAACATACCTTCTGATTTCGATTTAAATTTCAAGTCATCTAATCAATTGATAACCGTTTCAAACAAAACATATATTACGATTTCCGAATTTACTTAAACTATTCTAGGTGAAAAACTGTAATCGTATTGTGCTTCTGGTCATTGTTATTTCGTTGCGCAATTTAATGTTATTCTGAGTCTCAGCTCACCACTGCTTATAGTCCATCAGTCAGCCTTATTTACTCATGAAATAAAACACCGTTTCGACCATATGGGAAGGGACAATTTCAACAGGAAATTAAAGTAATTCCATTTCTGCTGTTTCAGAAACTTCACACACTTTCTGAATTCCATGTATGGCAATTGTTATACTTTCAATGGAGGAAATAATACGAGCTTTTTGTCAACAAACTTCGCCGGCTCAACCTATGGTAAGCTATTTTCTTAGACAAGTAAAACTTGAGTAATCTGCTTGTGTTTTTCTGTGTCCCTTCTCTTTAATTTTTGCTGAATACTGAATAACAGGTGTTGAAGACATGAAATTTCTGCTAAACTCCTTTTGACACATAAAGTTTCTAATGAGAGTTATATACATCTACTAGCAAGTTGTTGCGAACTGCCCGTACAAAATTTGTCATTCTATATTCTCGGCTGATAATCTATGATATGCTGTTTTTCGACAACAAGGCTGAACAAATCAACAACAGTTATCAGAAAGCGTTGACTCAGACGTTGAAAATAAAAGCAAGTGGGCAGTACTCTCTGTAATCCTCGACCCAAAACGTGTTTTCTGCAATATGCTGATAAGAAATAGGCCCATTGTTGGGAACCGGAAAATCTTCATTTGTTATAGGTTTTCTTGTTTTGACTCGACCAAGTGGATATATGAGATATTCTCTGGTTGATATGCATTTTCAAAGTAACATTGAAAAGTAGAATCTTATGAAGGTACTTATTTGGTTTCACTATTTCTGTTAATATCCCTCGCCCAAAGTCCAGAGTAACAGTTTGGTTTCATTTACGAGTAAAATATATCCCTTTCAGAACTTGGTGGTTTGACAGTACCTACACTCTGTCTTTTCTTGAAAGTCACGTCAGAGTATCCGAATAGCTGATAGCATGCCTTTTATCAAACATACACATTTGGGACCAAGACGGATCGTTTTATCCCTGGGTATAATTGGCCAGCTTTATCGAGCAATCGCATTTAGAATTTCTTGAGCGATGCAACACCCTTCCGTGACATGTATTGCCCTAAGTTCGTGTATCAGTTGTTGCCAGTCATGCTTAATGTTTGTCTACCTCAACACTATGGGAATTTGCTTGTCTCTACTTTCCTCAAAGAAATGCCAATATGGTTGACTCCACCGGTGTTCAGGCTTGTCTGGTGTTAGAGTTGTCTCAAGGTCAGTCATTTTGATATTGTTCCGTGATTCAACGCAGTGTGACATAAAATGGTTGGAATCTTCCATCCAATCTTGACCAAAGTGGCTGACGCATACCGGACTCCTTTTGTGAACAAAGTGAAGCCAACGGCAGCAAGGGGGCAGGGAACTGATCAATGGGGCAACGCAAGCCTTATAGGGCGATGCTCTGGATGCTGCTCGGTCCTTCGTTCCCCGCCGCCTCCTCCTCCCCCTCCTCTTACCCGGATTATTATAGTGCGCGAAAGAAGTTGAGGTGTGAAAACTGAAAACCTTTCCGGTTTATGAATACAGGATGCAACCAGCGATGATAACAAATTATCTGTTGTTCCAGAGGATTCCCTTCCAATGTAATTCACAAATCGGAGTTCTACTTACATGATTATTTGAATAATAAGCGAACTTTGTTATTAATACGTACCCGTTAAAAGACAGAATTTATGTATATGTAAATGACATGATATAGTGCTTGTGAGACAATAGCACTCATTTGTTTTTTAGTGGATGCACCTCAGGGCAGTGGTAAAGTGTACCTTCCTCCCTGTCGGATAATAGCGAGTTCATGACCCAATATGTCCAGTGTAATGACTCACTGTCGGAGGATGGTGAGTTCAAGACTTAAGCATGGTGATGTGCTCTTGAGCAAGGCATTTTACTCTTTATTGCTGCTTTGGGCAATTGGTGCCTTATCTGTGATATGATGATGGATTGAATGATATCAAAAAACGAATTAAAAAATAAAAGTTCGTTCTCTTATTATATTTAGCCCACCGAGCACAAGTTTTTGAGGTGGTCTAAACACGACAGCGATGTTATCGTAGTAGGGTGATACGATCGGGTCTTACATGAGATCATCATGTACCGGGGAAAACATGATTATTTTGCGTACAAAAAAGTGCTGAACGTATATGTGATGTGTGTTTACGGATATAGGAAGAGTACGTTACACATTAGCTTTTCGACAGAGGACTTTGTCCTAAAAAACTTAGTATATCTACTACCGTTTATATATTTCCAATGGTTTTTAATATCCATCGCAGGATTTTCCTCGATGGAACATTGAATCGTGATATTGTCACAGCATCACTGAAATTTTCAACGCGTGTCGTTAGAGCTACTTAAATGAACTGTTGACTTGAAACCTCACTTAAATTTTGATTGCAAGGCGAAATTATGGTTTCACATTGAATTGAATGCTCATTTATTCTTTATTAGTCATTAATTGAATTAGTTAAATGAATTAAAATTCATGAACAACAGTAAGGTTTGCTTGAAACAAATATATTGGTTATCGGACGACCAACATTCTATGTGCTCGATCGACGTAAGTTTTCGAAAACTATGCGGTAGAACATTGTAGTAGTGTTAAGCGTTGAAATTTTGACAGCCGGCAGGACAACTTGAACTTATGATAAAATAGTGTAGGATTTGCGTACGACCCTAACATGAGTATTAGACCCGGTTGTTTTGAATTTTCACCATAAGCCCACAAATCAAGGACGCACCGTATAGTCTGATTACAGTGACAGTTGACTCAGGTTAAAACCTTTACTAAGTAGATCTGATCCCTAAAATTACTACTTCTGCTCTATTGACCAATCTACTTGGACAATCACACTCAAAATTCCAGGATATCATGGTCGGCTACTGTAATATTCGACTGTGTTCGTTGAGAGTAGCACCGTAACGCTGTCCGCAAACTGTGACAGCGAGTGTCCCTTTTCCAGGAGAATATAGGTCACACTGCATCAGACATCATTTGGTGATAGGTTTGAGGCAGATTGCAACAAAATTTGACTTTCAGCAATTCTTAAATCTGGTGGTATTACTGCGATAGCTCTTCCTTTTTATATCCATGTTCTGTCTAATGTTGTCTGAATTATTATTGCATTATTCGCGTAACAGACAACGTGCATGTCGTAAATTACGTGGCAGTGATTGACTATCATGTTATATTGCCTTAATAATTAAAATGATGCTTGACTTCAACTGTTTTAACATATCTCGCAGGATAAGGTGAAGGGTAGGTGGGTTTGAACTACGCTGGATCGGATCTACAGGAAATTTCTGTGTTACAGGTCTGACATTGGAGTTGTTTGTCGAACAAGACGAATACCTTGATGGTCTGATTCACTCAGCCGGAATTCGAGTCACTATCCACTCACAAGACGATACACCTTTCCCGGAAGACAGTGGTTTTAATGTTGAACCAGGGAAATTAACATCCGTTGGCATTACTATGGTAACTGATGTTTTTGCATGACACATTTGTATATTTATTTACTTCAAATATCGGCGGTTTTTTGTGCCTCCAATAAATTCTGTTTATGAAAATTTGGGACAAATGCGCTCTTTGTAACTTTCTTATGATATAAAATGAAAATGGAAAGCTAGCATTAACTAACTCATTGTACAATCGATGCATAGCTTAAAATGTGACAAGAACTGTCCCGTTGCTAAGTGCGAACAGATGTGTGACCCCTAAACAAAAAGTACGACTCAAATTCAAACTTGGTTTCCTCTGAAAAAAAATCTCCAAAATGTAAGTGAAAGCTGCTACCACTGTATGCAAACCACTGCTAATCAAAATCTCATAAAAGAAGTTTGCGAAGTCCAAACTTTATGTATCATGTTTAACCCTTTCGTGCCAGACTTTCTTGTACCTTACCAAAACTACCCCTATATATAATATTCAGTCTGAAGGTTATATTCAGTCATGATAATGCATGATGAGAGTTGTACACTGGGCCTGATTTTACCGTTTAGACTCAAGAATGTTTCACTGGATGTTTACATGTAATCTGGTCAAGCAGAGCACGTGCTGTATAAACTGAGTTGACCAGCATACAACTTTTCATATAAGCAAAATTCATGCAAAAATCCCACAGAGTCCCTTTGTCCCTTAAGATCTGAATCCGTGCGAATGCTGATATAATTAATCTCACAATTTTTAAAAATCTGACGAATGTATAACACTTCAAATATAGTGTTTATCATTGAGAGCATGGGAACCATAAATTTGTTGATACAACCGTACTACAAATACCATGCGATTTTGCTGCCCTAACTGTTATAGCTAAAGTACACTTTTTTCGAGGGAATTAATTGTCCGCTTTCTCCAAATATTTAAATTCTTCTCTTGTCTTCAGCTCGTGTGGACTTGGATTTGTTTTTTTTCACCTATTGTTTAGTTAAGATTCAGCTTTCTTCTAAAAGAATTGATTTATATAATAAATACAGCAAATGGTGGCCATTTCGATAAATTTCAGGGTTACTCGATAATCAAACGTTTGATCCAAGTATCTATTCTTGATTGTCTTAGAGAATAGTTTGAAGATTCCTTCGGAAAAGAATGTGCGAAAGTTGAAGAACTGTATTTGCGAGGTGAACTTGAATACAATCTTAATTCTCTCATGTGTAATTTCTTCAGGGGAAAACTGAGCGATTACCTGACCCATTCACTGACTGTGTCCCCGCAAATACATCTAAATATCAGACTGCTTTTAGAAGTTCATACTCCGTACAGGTAAGAAAACCACATCCACGTTTACTCTAGCTACTGACTTTACCAAGCACTTAGCTACAATGTAAATCCAGGTACATCAATCAATCAATCTTTTGATTGCTCTGATGGGCTGCAAATGTTTGATTGCAAGTTTCTCCGTACTTGATTTAATGGCAACAAATATTTTACCTTCATTTTCAAAGATTACTTTGGTGCCCCTTTGAACTGACTCATTATCCACTTACGAACATCATAAAATATTTCGGAAACTGTCAAACGTGAAATATAGACAAACCAAACTATAATGAGGCGAGACAAAATTTAAATGGTGACAATCAGTGTTTGGAAAGATCCGACATCTAAACTGAATGTGTAATGAATCAACGAGTTTAAAATTGGAATTTGTCACTCAATATACGAAAATAGTTTTGCACAGAAATAAACGGTTTTATCCGATGCCAATGTTCAGAATGGGCAGAAGGCGAAGAGTGGGTAATTTGAACATTACATTTTTACTGTGTCCTATGCAAAGATATGCCAAATATTACTGTCAGCAAGTTTCATCAAAGAAGCAAAGTTTCTGATAATCAAACGCTATAGCCACAGAAATCGCATGCGCTATCCGCTACGCTTGAACAGAGAGATGTGCAGATGTTCTGAATGGCAAAGCTGTAATAAATGGTGAACAATGTCTGAAACGTCGTGATGGAGAAGCTATACAATGATTGGTAAAATGTCTCTGTGGAATTTATATAATGTGGATGTTTATGTCATTTAACATCTACTTACCCGTGCATTATCATATATTGCAGGCGTGTATGAAGAGTTGTCTGCTAACCTACATCGCCGATACGTGTAACTGTACCGACCCTCGATATCCTCGGCCAGATGGTTATGATGATTTTAGACACTGTCAATATCAAATTTTTGAACACCGTACGTATATTTTGTGCATTTTTGTCATATTTCTGGTTGATATATTCATTTTCATCATCACATTGAACAAATTGCCTGAATAGTGTCTTTATGATTTAAAACTCTAAAAGCCGCACAAATATCTCAGAAAAAAGCTGTTGTATTTGAAATTCTCTTGATCAGATACGAGCGGATAAAAAAGCCTTACTATAATGTTAGTTCTATATACAAAGTTTTGTGGCATGGATAACGTCAGGAGACACCTCTCTCCGCTGTTGATGCTTAATAAACTATTCCCATTCTAAACATACTGTCTCCACAGGAATGTGCAAGTCAACGGCAGATTTGATGTACCAAGCAGATAGACTGACATGTGATTGCCCTCCGAAATGTGTGTAAGTTCCTCCATACTTAATTGAAGGATTACAAATATTTGACCTTCGTTTCTAAAAATAGAAGTATAGTATTTGTCTTGCGAATAAAAGTAAAGGTTTACTTCCAACTTTACGTTTGCGGACCTTGACAAAAACTAAAGCATCGTTAGCTATCGAAGAAAATGTTCAGAAAAATGTGCTATGTTTGAACATAGAAAGAACAATCTAAAGTGACGACAATGCAGCGACGGTAATGATAAAAAAGAGCCATAGTAATGTGGTACAGTGCCTTGTGGCTTCCTTTCTTTTTATTATTGATGAAGTCTCTCGCACATACGGGGATTCGCATGTGCCGACGGCGCAACCTGAAGCTGGGAAAGCACAAGGGACTGTCCTCATCCGCTGCGCCCTCAACGTCATTAAAATGCAAAACCCTATTGTAACTAACGCAGAAGAAATGATTAACAGGTGAAGCGGGTCGTATGTCGGCCATTCACGGCTAGAAACAGTGCAACAACGCAACATGGCGGCGGCAATGGAGCTTGACTACAGCAAAACCTTGGAGGAACTCGGACATTCGCGCTGTAAAGACTTTCATAGACAAGTTATTGACGGTTATGCTGCCTCTGCCTCCGCCCTGTTCTCGACGTCATATTTCATGAATAATTAATAGCGAGCCAAGTCCTGAAAATGAGGACAGTCCTCGTGCCTGTAGCATTCCCAGCTCGTGCCTTCAGCGCTATGCTTGCAAATGTCCCCATACATCAATATTACACAGAACAGGCACGAGGGACTGTCGACAGTCTGAGTCATAGTATCATTGAAAATTTTGCGTTGAATTGATTATGCAGATATCGGCCTTTATCTTACCGCACAAGTTTCTCTGTTACTCGGTTACTTTGAGGCAGTATGCACCTCAAATTGAAAGATGTAAAATATTGATGAAACTTTCTGCAAGGGAAATTTCCTTTCAAAATGTCATAAAAAACAGGGGTAACCACATAAACGTTTGTTGAGGTGATTTAAATCAAATAAAGTCACCGATAAATTAAATTAAATTTCAATTTCAGTTTTTAATGTTTGATTTTACTGGCCACCGTCCTACATTAAATTTTCGATTCTCGTGACCTTCAAATATGCCTCCTCAAGCGGCAGACCAGAAAAGATTGAGAGAAATTCTAACTAAAATAGTTGCCCCCGTGGTGCATTCTCCATCGATCTGCCAGAAACTACATACCTCTCCCTGGTTGTCCCGCATAGAGCCTCTAATTACAATTCTTTACTTGCTCTTCGGGCTTTACCTCTATTCTCAATTTACATCTCATCCAATTTGTATGTCAGTTTGTATATTCTACTATCCGCATTTGCCAATCTCTCTACCTATGTCTGTATCCGCTTGTCTCTGTTCATTATAGGTGACAGTGTCATTTTGCCACCGATTGCCTATTTTTGGCCACATTTGTCACGGCCATCAGCTTTGAATCTCTTCAAATATTTCTAAGACTGATCGCTGATTGCTGATTTTTACACGCAGAACCGATACACATGCAAGGGAAGTCTCGTCAACATTATGGCCTTCAATGAATTCTGTGGTAAGCAACAGTTTGCACATTCACATGATTGCAGCAACAGAGTATAGGGATAGCGTGAAATAGTTTTGTTATATGGGTATTTCTTTTTTTCTACCATCCTCAATAAGAAAACTTTCACCTTTACTTTTAAATAACAAAATTAGTTTTTGTTCTGCAGTTAAACGCTTAGCACCGGAATGATGTAGTTGCCATGGTCACATGTTTTTTGTCTCCAAATTAAAACTCGCACTCAAAATTCAAATGCCTCTGTCCATCACTGAAAAACACAATCAATCAAAATATTTCAATGGTTGAATACTAATTAAGTGTTTCTTGCGTGCTCCTTACTTAAATAGGACTATGTCTATGATGTAATGAAAGGTCGAAGTTCAAAGTTGCGGATGCTATTAGAAGAGCAAGAACGAACTGGGCTAGATCTGTTCGGGTAACTACATGCGATTTATAATGGATGCCATTAAAAAGCCCTACTCAATATCTATTGAATAGTATAAGGTGGCAATAGTTATGCTTGATTGTCAAAAGCAACTCGAACATAAGTTACTGACAATTGAAATATCACCAGTCAATCTGTTGTCTTCCACAATTCATTTATGAAATCTTCAAAAATATGCACAGCTGTCAAAATAAATCGACCTGTTTGCCTTATGAGGTATTTGCCAATTCCACTTTGAGATCCTTCACATACATTTCAAATCTAATCTCATGATTAACATGACAGTGTCCGTTTTCACCATTTCTACCCAGGAAGAATGTTTTGAAATTGGAGGTGTATCTGCGCGACCTAGCCCGTCAAGAAATCACCCAATCACAGTCATACACGGTAATAGTATCAATAGTAACAGATAACAATACCTGAAAACGAGAGGGTTTTTTTCAAAGCTGATCGTAATTTATCAGATTTAGGCTTCTTTTTGGCTATGCCAGGTAAATTCGGTTTGCTGAAATCGTTTTCAAATTGTAAAATTAGGATTTTAATTTTCCAAGTTAAGACATTCAGGGGAAAGAATTCTTACTGGTTTAGGACTAACAAATTTCGCTAAAATTTGCTATGATGAGGTTTTCATGAAGTATATGTCTGCAATACCTTACATCAGTTTGGAAGTTAAAAAATACATGTTGACCTCTACCATGGAATATGTAATATTATAGCAGTGGATCAGCCATCATCTGCCTATTATACTTTGTTTCAGGAAATTGATTTAGTTAGCGACATTGGTGGAAACCTTGGGCTGTGGATCGGTCTGTCTGTCCTGACAATAATGGAATTTCTGGAGCTCATTTTCGACATGTTCGCAACCTTGAGGTTTGTACGGCATTCAAGAGGTAATCACCCACCACATGTTGAACGGGAGGTGACTTACAGGCACGATGACAGACTACTTTACCCTAATGGACATCATGATCTCATCTATACCGATGGTGATATCTTTTACACACAGTCAGACTATGACAGACATGGCGAACGTACTAATGGTGGAGTGTACTACATGCAGAGAAATATATATCTACCTAAATAGCACAATGTGAAAATACTACTGTTTATGATAGTAGTTCAGAAAGTATACAAAAATGCATAAAAAGCAGAACGGCAGTAGATGACAAGCGACTTTTGAAAAATGTACATTTTATATATATATATTACAAAAATAAATGAGTCATCTTATAAAGAGTGTGGTTTGAAAGTTTTCACACTCCTTCCATCCTTCCCGTCCATTTTCATCTGACACATCGTGTTTATGACATAAAAAAGCAACTATACACTATCATATTGAGCTGCGTAACTCCGTTAAATCCTATTTGAATGTTTGTATTTATCTATTTTCATTAGTATAAACAAATGAGCTAAGTATAGTTGTTTTTCAGTTATGGAAAATGATTATATCTTTATTTATGTCATTATGAATTATTTCAGTGTAGTACTGAATGGGCATCATCCCCCTGTTGAAAATATGCCGTTTAAAAATGTCCACCTTTTCTGTAGCTTTACAGAAAGTATCCTTTAATGTTAGAGAGCCGTATAATATTACTATTCAATGCTCTCAAAATAATAATAAATATGGATCTTAGCAGTAATGTGACATAGCAAAAGTATTTCATCTATTGAAATTACAGCTCAATGAAGTTATTTTTATATTGAATAAGTTGAAGCTTTACTTGTTTATGAATAAATTTTAATTTCCTGATTTGAGTAAAATTTCAATGATGTTCTCTTACGTCTTCAAATTGGTTTTGATGTAAGATCATTTTTTTCTAGTGCATCATTAACCATCCTGTCCATGAGGAGTGAAAAACAATTTTCGAATGAAGTGCCGCTGAAATGTAATGACACAGTGTTACTGTTATAGCTCTCAACGTCAAGAATAACCAATGGTGTGGAAACGATAATCATGTATTACAATCAAGTTAAGTGCTTTGCCATCATCTTAGCCTTTTTATTGAAATAGTGGATTTTAAAGCATTATTCATTAAAATAATAAATAATTTAAAAAGTAATAATTTAAAAAGTATCTTGAAACACCTGAATTTATTATAACATTATATATATATATATATATATATATATATATATATATATATATATATATATATATATATATATAAGGTTTCTGTTTCTTCATTGTGCCGTTTTTTAGGCTACCTGATGTTTCCTCGCTGTCTCGGCCAATGATAGTTAAGTATTTACATTTTGTAAGAATACAAACCTTATTGGCTGTCAGTAAAAGCTTCCATCATAAACATTTTGTTTCTTACGTTCGTTTAGATTTTGAATGGGTGTACATATGCAAGCTTGGCACTAAACCTAGAACGTATAGCAAGTCATTGACACAACGACGAGAAGGGGCGGTGTATAAATACGAAAATTCTAGCTTTTAGACCGCGAAGCTACTGATAAGCACGTCAGTTGCTAACATTAAAGTGTGAGTCCCGCCACATTTTGAAGCTTTTTCGTTTGACTTGAGGCATATAGGGCCTACTCTAGTTCTGGTTGTCAATGAAATTTGTATTAATAAAACAAACATTTACACACAAACTGAAACTTATTTGAGCGGTTTTTAGACTGTTATTTCGACGAAAACACGGGAAAAGTTGCACTTTCGACTTCGATCATGGCGACATTTTCCGGAAATTGCCGAGCTCGCCCCGTTTTGGCGTAAGTAGCTGTGACGTCACTAATAGAACATGTGATGGTGACTTCGTGCATTGACTATGGAGATAGTGATAATTTCATGAGTGAAAGCAGTGCAACTGAGAATGTCATCGTCACAGAAGATATGACAAAGCTGTTCAGAATTTAGAGGCCTGCAAATTTTAACAGCCAGGACCTTATAAACGAGAACATGAGCGGAACTCTTGTTGACCGTCGCGTCTGTGACAAGCCCACCGTGACCACAGTCAAACACACCAGTGCACTACCGTACACACAACCGCAAGCTACCAAAATATGAATAAAAGTCTGGAGTTGCCATCCCACCTTATTATTACTTCTCAACATAAATTGCCTCGTTCAAAATCTGTATATAAAAATTTGAATTACACCATGACGCTTGTAGATAAATGTAGTAGAGATCAAGTTGAAAATTGTCCACCGTTTATTATAACACACATCTTTCCTATCAACAGCTGGAAGAGCAACAGGCTGAGGGTCATGTTAGCATAAACACCAAAGTAGTATTCTCGCCGCAAAATCTTCAGTTTGGCGTTATTAAACCTCACATGAACATTGGCACTTTTAAAAATATGTGACCGTGAAGACATGTCTAGCCAAATTCTCGGGAAGAGATAAATTGAAATTGACATGATGTAAATATCGGGCACACTGGCACCCGAGGCCGGACGGCTCAGCTGGCCATTTCTGTGACGGAGTGATCAGCTACGCTTCCGTTTTTCTTGATAAGGGTCAGCGATATAAAGCACAGAGTTCATTGTATGGCGCGTAATCAAGGCCAATATTCTAACTCCCAATTTTCAACTATACAACTCGACATTCAACATTCAAACTCCCCATTTTCAACTGTACAACTCGACATTCAACATTCAAACTCCCCATTTTCAACTGTACAACTCGACATTCAACATTCAAACTCCCCATTTTCAACTGTACAACTCGACATTCAACATTCAAACTCCCCATTTTCAACTATACAACTCGACATTCAACATTCAAACTCCACATTTTCAACTATAAGCTTACAACTCAACATTCAACTATCGAACTCAACATTTGGGATTGCTATTCCCCATTTTCAACTTTCGAACTCCACATTTTCAACTCTCGAACTCAACATTTAGGATTCGTATTCTCCCTAGGCATCCCTAACTTGCTTCATTGTAGTTACCCACGTTTTTCCTTCTGGGCTATACTACGTCAGAACGCGTCATAGATACGTCACATGACGTTTCGGAGTTTTAGAGTTATTCCTATGTGATGTTCTAGAGGGTCCAAAAATATGGACCGGAAACACTTGTGATGCTATCAAGATTTACCGCCGACCTCCGCCATCACTTAGGCCTAATTCGGTCGCTATCTAGCTCTGCATGGCAGGGCTGTGTGTTACCGGCGTTACACGGCCTCCCATCACGCCGGTAACACACAGCCCTGCCATGCAGAGCTAGGTCGCTATCATGTCGTCTAATCAAGAGCATGCATGCGTGGCTCGCCATGGCTTATTTTAAAATTAACAACTCGCTTGTTAATTTCCACACTATTACAGCCAAAACACAACTCAAACACTAAACTAGCTCTGCATGGCAGGGCTTAGCCCTGCGTACGATGCTGTGTGTTCCGCTACAGCTAATCGCCTGGTGAGCGGGGCTAGGCAGGGCTGTGTTACCGGCGTTATACGGCCTCCCACCACATGTAGTGGGAGGCCGTATAACGCCGGTAACACACAGCCCTGCAATGCAGAGCTAACACTAAACACACCAAAGCACATACAAGACGAGATGGCTGATTTGTGAAGCCACTTTCCCTTTATTACACTGTGACCACTATGTTCAACATCATGTATTTCACCTTGAGCGGCTTGCACCAGCTGGACAATACGCTTACTACACATTCCAATGCCACTTAACTGTGACAAAAGTCTAACAAGACTCTCACACCTACGTGACACATCTCCCCGTCTGTCGGGCTGGTCAAGGTCAAGTAGCAGCCTAGACAAACTACCACTGACGCGTCACTAACGAACCCGGTGTCGTCCAAAATTAACTGCGAGGTCACCATATGTTTGGGACTCCCTAACAAAGTGATAAGTAGTTTCATGTAAAATGACACCGACGATTTTTTAAAGTCGTATTTGACTATATGTATGCTAATTTTGGCTTGTGTTGGCTGGCTAGTGGTCTAGGGGGACCTATGACTTCGATAGTTGAAAATGGGGAATACGAATCCAAAATGTTGAGTTCCATAGTTGAAAATGTGGAGTTCGAAAGTTGAATGTGTGGAGTTCGAAAGTTGAAAATGGGGAGTTCGAAAGTTGAAAATGTGGAGTTGTATAGTTGAAAATGGGGAGTTCGAAAGTTGAAAATGTGGAGTTGTATAGTTGAAAATGGGGAGTTCGAAAGTTGAAAATGTGGAGTTGTATAGTTGAAAATGGGGAGTTTGAATGTTGAATGTTGAGTTGTGTAGTTGAAAATGGGGAGTTTGAATGTTGAATGTTGAGTTGTATAGTTGAAAATGGGGAGTTTGAATATTGGCCTTGATTACGCGCCATATTCATCGTATGTTTCATGACTGCGAAATTATCAAGAAGCTAAAATATTTAGGGGAGACTTAGTCGAGCAGAAGGGAACACATGACGACAACGCGACTGCTTCGTCAACAGTATGAAACTTCTTTGCTACACGTGTCACTCTTACTGGCAGCGCCATGCTGTATACACAACCTATCGTTCAGTCTCGCAAAGGGTCAGTCAATCACTACGTAAACTTTTTAGGAATACAAAATTAGATATCTCCTAACGTTACTAATTGTAGACTTACACATACATGAGATGTCGTACTTGTATTTATTTATTTATTTATTTATTTATTTATTATTTATTTATTTACAATCACTTTGTAAAGCAGCTGAATCGGCGATCAGTCCTGGTGGATGTGAACACGGCCATACTTCTCCGCGACCCCCGTCATCCCCTTGACATGTTTTGGGCAATCTGTCGCAGTCTTGCTGCTGTTCTCGCTCTTGTCCACAGTTGATGATGATACACGCGAACGCTTTCTGGTGACAATAGTCATACTGATACGGCATTGTGATCACATAATCGATGTAGTAGCTCCAGGAATTAAAGTCTATCTTACCGTACATCTGGCTTCCGAACCGTGTTTATTCGACGCGAAGTCACGGCACTCGAAAATGTGCACCGCAGAAAACGCTTGTCTGAATGCCTCTTTTCCGACCCTTTCTTGTAATTTTGGCAAATGCGGCTAATACGGCATCCTAAAATGCAATAAACTGGCAATGGCTGCGGTTACTTCAGCCACCTAAAGCGTAACTTCTCACCATTTTGAAGCCACAGCGCGCAGCGGTAAGCATTCGCTATGGCCAAGGTGAACACACTCACTCTAATACGTTCTATTAGTTACGTCATTTCCGGTGGCAATGCCCGCGAATTCCGAAACGACCCGAATGGCAGCCAATTTCAAAGTCGCACAACATATTGCATTTTTATAATATTTAACCGCGTCGTTTCCTTGGGGTGATGCATTTATTTGATAAAGTAGAAATGGCAAAATCATGTAGCATCGCTCATTTTAAGCAAAATTAACTTTGAATTTATGCGGGACATACACTTTAACCGGTTTCAACTGCAAAGTGTGCGGCAAAGTCAATAAATAACTCTGGCCACACTACACTTGACACTCTGGCGATTATGGCTTAACACAGGCCCAGGTGACATGTAACAGCAATCTGTGACAGTACTCAACAAAGACAGTATACAGTAGTGGCATATGCGGGCATTTTCAACTAGAGGTAGAAACTGAAATTCTTTCCAGATGTTTATCAATTTGAACTCTTTAACATCTTCCACCTGTCCTGTAACAAAATGTTTCAAAGTCCCTGTTCATTCAGTAAAGTTAATGTGACACAAGAAAGGTTATATATCAGTTTTGCTCAGACATATTCAGAGTACGACTGCACATGATTTAACTGCTCCTACATAGGTGAACAATAATAATCCGATCATGTACCTGAAAGCAGGTCTGTGCTCTAATCTGTTTTAATGACAATTCACCAGATCATTGTACAGGTGAAAGTCAAATATTCTGAACGCAGGTAAAGCTCATGAAACATTTCGAAAAAGAATAACTTAACTCGAAAGCGAGTGCGTTATTTGTCTCCCAGTAAATCATGTCATGCCCAGTAATCGCTTTCCTGTACACTCTGAAGTGACACGCCACTGTCCATCAATATGGAAATGGTCACATGAGTATTCCATGTCGCGTCGATTTGAAGTGCCAGACAAAATAGAATGTGATTGTACTCCACATTGCGAGTAAGTATATCAACGTAAATCGTTGACAATAATTCTCGTGAATAACAATGTTTGGAATTATATGGCTACTGCGGCATATGACTGAAAAGAAACTAGACCCTTCGTATTAAATCCATAATACAAAAACTTTATAAGATAGTTTCATACCAAAAGGAATACGACTGTAATGGCAGGACTGACACATACAGAATTCTCTAACACACGAAATGTATTCAAGTAACACCCTTGGGATTAGCATTTCAAGCGTGACCGTTTCATGTTCGACTCAAACTAACAGTTCAGCGTGATATGCTCTAAATGAGAATTTTTTCTCCTAATGAACACCCATGAATCTCGCTGATAGTCAAAATATTTTGACACCGTCAAAACATAAATGGTGGTAAGTTGAGCGAAAGGTTATTCAGTTTAGCCATGGATATATGGTCTTTAGGATCTGCTGAATGTGGCGATGACAGAAACATGTTGATCAAACACCAATCAATATTCCGTGTATTGGGGCTCAAAATGTGTCCATGGGTAAGAGTTTTAATAGCGGAATGGCGACCTCTCACCTATACCGCTCATATCTAGTTATAAATCAAATTGGCAATATGCGTGACCACTAAATTGTCATTTAGCATTTCCTTATTTGTCATCTTAGAGATAAAAATGCAAATGACCAGAAACCGTTCAAACTCATACCAACAAAAAACCTTATCCAACTTCTAATTGCGTAATTCGAATGATGTGATTAGCCAGTTCCTAATAACTCTAACCCCGAAAGAAAAGTGACCGTAAATAATGATGATTTTGATGGTATATTTGGTTTTATTTTCAGGCCCTATTCTTCGAATAAATGCATATTGAGATGCACTAATTCAGGCTTATCAACATTTTCTCAGTCTGTATGTATAATGATCTTCTCTATGGTAACAGTTTGACTGTTTTAAATTTAAGTCAAGATTTGCTTCGTGACGTCATAACCAATTCTACCGCCTATGGTTTGCCAAATATCCGAAGGGCTAAAGTGTTCCCAAGCGAATTTTTTGTCAGTTTCCTTCCTTGCAGCTGTCGGACTGTTTATCGGATTCAGTTCCATTTTAGTCAGACAGTATTTAGAATACGATGTTGACATTGAAGTACATTGAAAATAACCTAAATTAAAATTTCACTCAAGATTAATAATTGAACAGCTTTAACAGTTCAATCACTAATTACTTTTAAGTGAATGTATGTAAAATTAAAGACATATTTTCTCCTCAACAATTAAAGAATAAAAATTGCAATAAATCATGGGACATTTCCATTTATACACAGTTGTGCTACTAACACAATTCGAACTATTTTGTGATTATAAGATCTTGAGCATTTTGTTATAATCTACTTAAAAATCATCAATCTAACAGTGTTTTTATGTGAAGACGGGGGCAAATTTCATAAATTATTGCTAACTGCACAATCATCAAATACATCTCTAGCAAATTTTACATTTTTGTCTAGCTTTTCGCACTCTCAGGAAAGGAGAACCCATTAAATGTAACTGATTTGATTTGTAGGCATTTGCTATTCTCACCAAACAATGCATGACAAAATTGTAAATTTTCGATGGGAAAATGGCCTTCTACCTTTACCCAAATCAGTTCTGCTGTAGTATTTTTTTTGTGATCTCTCTTTCAAATGATTTGGTAGATGTTAAGAAAAGTCTTGTACATTGATTCATTTCATCACAGAGAAACATAGACAGTCTATGTTTCTCTGTGATTTCATATACAAGGAAATGAGACCTGGTAAATTTGATTGAAATACCCTTTTCTTGTGAGTGTGCTAATTAATGCTGGAAAATTTTAAAAAATCACTGAACTATTTCAGCCCACAAGGTATTAAACATGACTTTTTTTCCAAGGAAAAACTTTGTGTTCCTAATTCATGTAATTTTTCCCATGTTAAACATCATTGATTTTTCATTCACCTCGCTTGAACCAACACTTGCTGTACCAAATCCCGTAGCCAAGATGTCAATGCACCATCCCATTCAGCCATATCCCGAAGTTGATAGTTAGCAGTAGATCTATCAAATTTAACAATGTTTGTAAAATTTGGCTATTATATAAATCCTTGCTAAAATTTCATAATAGTTTTATAAATGGTGAACTAGCATCTTGATGTAAATTTCCACCTAAATTCCACAAATAATCATAGATAACAAATTATAACAGATCTACCTCAGTTGCAAGACATGTCCTGCAACTGACACACCCACCTCAGTTGTACGACATGTCCTGCAACTGAAACACCGACCTCAGTTGCAAGACATCACCTGCAACTGACACACCTATCTCAGTTGCAAGACATGTCCTGCAACTGACACACCCACTTCAGTTGCAAGACATGTCCTGCAACTGACACACCCACCTCAGTTGCAAGACATGTCCTGCAACTGACACACCCACCTCAGTTGCAAGACATGTCCTGCAACTGACCACAGGGGGTTGTCTACATGTCCGTCCCCAGGGGTGGGTAGGTGTTTCGTTGTATCGCTAATAAAGATATATTCTACCAACCTTCGGTGTTTCGGTCTTAACTTAGTACTGCCCTTGACAATCTTGCGTATACGTTTTATCAACATGCTGCGTCTATATAACTGAAGAAAGTTATACCTTGCTGGTGCGTTCGTTATTGACTTTGTCAAATTTAATCCGGTGATAATCTGGTGAGAGCGTCGACAGATTAGTAATTTACCCTTGATTACTTTGGCTAATTAGACACTCAAACTCATCAGACAATAGACGCAGCATGTTGATAAAACGTATACACAAGATTGTCAAGGGCAGTGCTAAGTAAGACCGAAACACCAAAGGTTGGTAGAATATGTCTTTATTAGCGATACAACAAAAACACCTACCCACCCCTGGGGACGGACATGTAGACAACCCCCTGTGAACTGACACGTCCACCTCAGTTGCAAGACATGTCCTGCAACTAAAACACCCACCTCAGTTGTAAGACATGTCCTGCAAATGACATCCATCTTAGTTGAAAGATATGTCCTGCAACTGACTTCATCATAATCCCAAATGTTTAACAATTTATTAATTTCTAAAGCAATCTGTCAATTTTTTTCGAGACTTTGGATTGAACTCGTTGAATGCAATTATTTATTTTAATATTACTGCATTACATGGCAAAAAGACATAAATGGGAAATATTTTGAAAAAACGAAGGTTTGACAATGCAACTTTTGCAGTTTCATTTTTTCAGCTGTAATTCCTTGATCATTTATCGCATTCTGAGATATTCGTTAGAATTATAACCTTGATTAGAGGGACAGAAAAATAATCTGAATTCCAAAGTGAAAGGTACTGCTCTGTAAATGAGTAAGATAAAACCTCAATTATTTCCATGGCACAAATTTACTGCATTTTGCAACCAGAAAATGATGTAAATCAGTTTTCTCGTGGTACAAATAGAAGGAAGTGATTTGCAAATGCCTCATGCAGTTATTTTCTCAGACATTTATGAATTTAAAGAGAAATTTAGTACCCTTTTATAATTTCATGAAATCTAACTTTTTCGGAAATTTGAAAATGTTTTTCGTCGTGTTAAGTATATATATACATACATATATGAGATAAATGTATATATATACTTTTATCACATGAACTGGCCCGTATCTCCACCTGTGTGACGTACACCAGCACAGATAAGAAATCCATATTACCCCTGTTGTACGTCATCATATTACCCCCTGTTGTACGTCATCAACCGGAACTTTTTTCCTGCATGGTACCTTTCTACCTGCACGTCGAGACGCGACGAACACAGACCGATTTGTCGCGATCGATGCCGTGCTCTCATGACAATTTTACAAAAAAGGTGACCCGACAAATCCGCACATGGAAACATAGACGGCATGTCCAACGAACTTTCGAGCCGCAAAAACTATAGCTATTACTGAGAATCGAATGGGGATACCGTTGATCGTTTTTAATGGCTCAGTAACGTCGCGTCGTGGCTAGGCTCCAGTCGAGTCGTAAAGGCAAGGCTCAATGTGGAAGTCGTACCTGTATAGTAGTACCTGGCGATCCCGGTTGGCGATAAACCTGAAATCTACACCTCAACGTAGGTTCAACTGAATAAATGAGTACAGTATAATCTTCGGGAAAGCGACATAGGAGGCAAAAGCATAAAGTCATTCGACTAACAACGATAAATGTCCTTCATCACACAAACAATGTAGCTCGGAATCAAACCCTCAGCGTAAGGCTGTAGCGAAGACATAAGCTGTCTAGCTGTATTATAACTCTTCAGTGCAGCGCCGTGGAATCCGATGTATTTCGAGAGTTGACTCAGACAACACACACATCAGAACGGAGTTTCCGTCAAGTAATAAAATTAGGATGTATCTACGGGCGAGATATGTGTCACTGCAAACATCAAAGTCCGTCAGACGAAAACATTGACGACCGAGATCGGGATCCGATTTGACACCGGCGGAGACCGGTGACGGCAGCGTTGTGGCCACACACAAACAAACATGCGATGTGGCCTACTATTTGTGTCATCGAATTGAATCTTTCGCGCTCGCCAAAGTCGAAAACTTGTGTGATTTTTTCAAAAGCCACAGCATCTCTAAGAATGAGAAATACTGTTTCGATCGTGTCGTTGCATTTTACTTCATAAATATATTCGTAAATATTCTAAATACTATGGCTATCCGTCGCTAGCGCGGTGAAAGCCATGTCCGCCGATAGACGACTTGCCTGGCATCGACAGCGCGAGACAATGATTGACACGTTCACGTGACCGAATCCGTATGTCTGATTGGTAGAAATACCGTTCCATGTATCAAAATTTGAACTTAATGGGATTTATGAATGAAAGTATCTGCTGGGTGACGGGCCACTTTACCCGTTAAATGAAAGTGATCCGCGTAAATAAAAGACAAATCGCGACGAAATTCATGCAATTTGTTACAATAATTTTGATTCCTCTACGTCAAAAGAAAAATAAGAAGACTGTTCATGTGATAAATATATAATCCCATGGTATTTTTCTCTGTTTGACGTCATCGTACACTCGTGTTTTTCGCGGAGCCGCACAACTTCCCGCTTTGGAAAACTTTGGAAAAACACTCGTATACGATGACGTCAAACAGAGAAAAATACCATGGGATTATATATAAATATATAATATATATATATATATATATATATATATATATATATATATATATATATATATATATATATATATATATAGAAATGTATATATACTTACATATATGAGATAAATCTGAGTGGGGACTTAATATTCCCAATGAAGGTGTTGCCAAGATAACATTTAATACAGTCAAATTCGTATTATTTTGATGACTCTATCACACACTGAAACACACACTCACGCACATCTTATGAAAAGGATATTAGGCTTCCTACAAACTGGGGAGGGAAGCCAAAGCAAAGTATTTCATTTTTAGTCGTCGAAGACAAATTTCTTACTTGTAATTTTGACAACTTCTGTCGTCAAAAACACTTTCATACCATTTTACATGGTTAATTCAAAATTATAATATAATGACACCAGCATGGGTAAATCAATCGTCCCGCTACGCGTCAGGTAAACTCTTATTGCCAGACCAGTTTTGTTCATTTACCATCCTGCTGATACCCTTTGTCCCATACTTCATCTAAGGAGATGATGATAAATCCTTATGGGACTATATCGTCAAACGTTCTTTAAACCTGGGTAATACTATTTACATACTCCAAGTGTATCCCACCGGAGAGAAATAAGCCTACAGCATACCAGTCTATTTCACCTCTAACTGCTTATTTATAGAATCTCAGTCATTCATACAACGATGTGATTATTAGAGGCCTAGATAATCAGGGTAGTCCAATAGGCTGCGACAAAACGATAACATTACAGAATTATTTCAGAAAGAAAAGTGTAATAAAATCAGAAAACAAAAATAATTATAAAACCTGCAACAATATGAAATAAGGAAACATAGTTTACAAGTGCCAAGAAATGTAATAAAATTCAATAGTTATACTTTGCAACGTTTGTCTCTAAGATAGGGGAAAAGATTGTTGATTCCATTTGATTGTGAGCTCATTGGAAGTTATCGTAGGTCAAATTTCCTATAAACGTGAAAACGGTTTTTTCATATGCCTTCAGCGATATTCCTTTTAAGCAGCAAACACTGAATTTTTGTATTTGCAAAATTGTGGAAAAATTCGTAGCCCACAAAATTGCCAATGTTTATTTCGCAACGCATAGATTCAAAACTTTTCTAATTTGCCAAGCTTTGCAAAACTTTGTCTTCATTTCGTAAATGCAAAGGCACAGCAACAGTCATTGGACAACACCTTCCCAAATGGGTGAACCATAGAAGAGGGAACAGCCATAAACATCATACATCTTACTTCTATCCCCTTCCAACGTCAATTGTTTGTCCCATCCCAATCCACTTCCACTGTCAGCCTGTGAGCGCGGAAGATGTAAAAGAATGATATCTTGGACGGTTCTTGTCGATTTTGTGACAAAAAGGAAGGCTGCATGATACTCAGGATTATAAAGATAGGTTTTCCATACCATATGTTCGGCAGAATACATTAACTAACGAATTTATATAACGCCTAATATCCAAAGACAAACAATGCTCAGTGTCGTATTGCGTTTGATGAGAATGAAAATTCTGTCTGAATGTTGTACATTTTTAAGCGTCTTTGGAAAGTGTTGACATCGGCAGAAATTTTTATGTCCGTGAATATGGAGTTCCAAAGGACATGAGGGGAATGAGTTGCAACTGTAGGAAGTCAGACTCCATCTGTTTTTATGCAAAAGGCATTGTCCAATGAACGATGCTATAATGAAGAACGCGTTGTAATTAAGTTCCTGAGATATTGTGTAGAGAGTCTATTAAGAGTCTTGTAAGTGATGAGCAGAAGTTTGAGCACAATGCGATGACGTACAGGGAGACAGTGAGGTTGCTTATTAACAGGGGCAATGTGGTCCGAATCCTTACTGTGTGTTGCAATTCTGGCTGCCGCGTGTTATAAGCAGCTTGTTTGCACTGTACATGAGAATCTGGCAAGCCATTTAATAATGCATTGAAATAACAGCATAGACGGGGATAGCACAGTAAACCATAGACAAGTATTTTCTGATAGGTTCAATTTTGCGGAGCAGGAAGTAAATGACACGGCAGAGCGAACTCATATGTTATTATTTTACTTCAACATAATGATTTAGCCGCTGTAAATAATTGCAAGGCAGTAGTATATATTTGCAGCAATTCCCCCCCCCCCAAAAAAAGAGTTCCAAATAGGTTAAATTAGAAGCGGCGATTCCGAAGAACTATTTAATTATTCTTCCTGGCCTTAGTATCAAGATATCAAACATCAAATTGCGACAGCTGTGACGTATGAAACTGTCACAAAGACGATGTGTATCAAATGTTCCCCTTTCTGACAGTACAATGATGTTACTGGAAGCGAAATCGATGCGAATAAAGAACGTATGTTGTCAGTTCGACATGTGAGAGATGTGAGTGCTATACAACCAACTGCATTGTGCATCGCTATATTAAAGAAAACATTTCGTTTCATAAAAGTTGATATTAAGTAAACGAAGATTTTCTTCTACGTTCACAATTTTAATGAGATACTTCCCTTCTTAATATAGCCATGTGTCTTCCTTCTGTATTAAGAGACTAATTTTCCTCAGATTACATGAGCTGGATTGTCAGACATTTTATCAAATTGTAAGAATGGTAACTTTGATTTCGTTTACGTCAAAATTTTCCACCACACTTACTTCTAGTAGAAAACGTTTGGTGGTTTAGGAGTAAAATACTTCTTCACAACATAATGGCCACCTTAAAACAAATCAAACAACATCTCATAGACAACTTCGTGCAAGCCATCTGCTATGAGCGACGAAATCGGGAGTCAATCATTAAGTGCTCGACGATATTTCGGAGGATAGCAGAATATTAAATCAAAAGATAATAAGGAGCGCGACATAATTTGTACCTTATTCAAGACATAAGTAGTGCAAACGAAATACTCTTATTCCATTCTGATTGTGCATTCACGCAAAAACCAGTTACCTTCAGAAACCGGTTAATTTGACCTTTCAGACTGTCTTTCACAGTGTAAAGTATTATCGTGGTTTTTTAATGCAACTTCAAACTCAATCCGCCATGATGGCCTGAAGTCATTTTCCAGCCGACGATGAATTTTACAAGTGCACGATAAACACTGACCACATAAGACCTAAGTGTCGTGTCCTTAAAATTGCACAGAAGTAGTTTTTAACAGTGATGTGATTAGTGACAGTCACCCCTCACATTTGACGGTTATCGGCTTCATGAAATACTTTTTGATGACCTCACACCCTGATGCATTTGTTGATATGCGGCCATTAAACTCTCCATCTAAAACGATGCCTAGCACATTCTTACTACCAGCAATAGTCCACGGTGTAATATTACATATGAGCCATCAAAATGGGTTATGTTCTACTTCTTTTAAATAAGGGTACATCCTGGATCTTTGGCCTTACCTTGTTCGAATAGCAGCTGTAACTTTTAAAGATCTTGCTATCCCTCTTGTCAAGATGTAGTTTATTTTTTAGTTTTGATTACTTTCCTTTTGAGTACATTGAATGTTAGAGTTGATGTGCGCGTCAAACTTGTTCTTGGGATTCTGGCTTATGCATTTGCATATTGTACACATTGCACCCTGTGTTCACTCGTTATCGGAGGGGTCAATGAACTCTGACCTCTATACATTTAGGGCATCGCCTGTTACTGGTCAGCGTAGAACCAACCAGTATCAAATTTAATTTGGCAAACATGAAATCACTGACACGGACATAATTTATGCAAAAATAAACATAATAATGTATATGCGTGGTTCTCACCGTACCAAAATGCTAAATTCTTCCTCCCTTTCGTTCGCCTTGCATCTTTTCGCTATTTCGGCTGGTCTAACTCGAATCCAACTTGTTATACTACTGACTGCTCTTAGTCTAAATATCAAATATTCTTTGAAGTCTTAAGTTGATGTCCATAAAGTTGGCAGTTCAATGTCAATCTTGAATTAAATTCTCACTAGTTCTTAATTGACACAAAATCTCCTGAAGCTATTCGTGTTTCAGATGAAACGAGAATATGTAGGACGAGAATTTTGGTAAAAAAGGCTTAATTTGGAACCAGTCAATCGAAGTACGACCTCTGCATACCTTTTCTTACCTTTCAAAAACATAATACTGAGTAACGTAATACAGCTGTCGTTTCGGATATGCAAGCCAAGCTGTTCACTAATATCAGACGGTAATTGAGGGCAGTAACCGCGAGATTAATGTGCTTTATTCTTCATTTCGAGTCTGTGATACTCCGTGTATTTGCTACCAAGGGTCCTCTCGCGTTCTGCATTAACGACTTGTTTCATTCTGCCCTCGATCTTCGCTATGAATTGGCGCAGACGTGAAGGGCGACGCGCCGGTGAAGTAACTAGAGTTGAATACATTTCAAGAATAGATTTTGCCACTTTTCGTCAATTAATCATACACACACACACACATAAATATATATATATATATATATATACATATACACACACATATATAATATATCATATACACACACAGATATATATATATATATATATATATATATATATATATATATATATATATATATATATATATATATATATATATATATATATATATATATATATATAGGGTCCTGGACAAGCATTTTGCCTCACAAAAATGAATTCTCTGCTAAACAATCCTGAGCTCGTGACCCAATTGAAGTAAACTTTTTGTGAAAGCCAAGATATTGGCAAAATGCCATGATCTGAATCTTGTTTGCGATTAATTTGTATAACCTATCACAAATCAGGTTTTTCCTCTCCTTACACACGTTGCAAAGTTGCCTGTTGTGATTTGCAAGATCAAAAGCTGTACTGGCAATCTTACAAA
Organism: Ptychodera flava; assembly: GCF_041260155.1. Lineage (NCBI taxonomy): Eukaryota > Metazoa > Hemichordata > Enteropneusta > Ptychoderidae > Ptychodera > Ptychodera flava. Next base: position 5,776,093 of record NC_091948.1, read on the forward strand.
GTGTGTTTGCGAATTTGTTTGAGGCTCTAGATTGTTTTCTTTCGCCGTGACTAAGTTCGAGCAGGTGATCCCTATTCTAACATCTTTAACAGTTCGTAACAAAACAAACTATGACAAATAAAATGAATCTGAGACACATTTTTCAAGTCCATTATACTGTCACTTGTTGGGGCTAATTTAAACCGGACACAGACCGTGTTGTGTCGTCTTCTGCTGTGCTATGCTCTGTTGTACGATACTGTTTTGGATTTAATCTGAATGTATCGTACAGTATCGTATCTTATTTGAATTTATCGCATTACATTACACTGTAATTTACTGTGTTGGATAATATAGGATGTTGTGTTGTTTTATGCCATACTGTGCTGTGTTGTGTCGCACTGAATTGTCACATGCACTCTTGGTGTATACCATCATTTGGTAATATTAATAAACTCTGCCTTGTATATCGTGATCTACAATGCTTCACAAAATAAAAAAAAACTTTTCCAGTATACCTAGGGAGTCTTACCACAAATTATCGCCAACATACAACAAAACAAACAGTACAAACAGCATGATCACTGTTGCCCTCATATAACGCAGGAAACATGGAGCAAAGTCAAGATAGGTGCTGTCTTGGACAAGAAGCAAAAAACAAGTACAAAGTTTTGCTCGGTAATGTTATGACCAACTCGACTGTCCATGGTTTGCCGAATATTCGCCGAGCTCAAAGTGTGCCAAAGCGAATATTTTGGTCGATATCCTTTCTCACTGCCGTTGGGTTATTTATTGGTTTCAGCTCTACTTTAATCAAACATTATTTTGAATATGAGGTAGATGTTAGCGTAAGCGTTACCTTTGAACGGGACTTGGCTTTTCCTGCTGTCACAATCTGCAACTTGAACCCTCTGCGGAAGTCGCTTCTGACGGAAATGCAATGGACACAACTTCAAGGGATAGTTGACTACAGTAGGAGAAATAATCGCGGGGAAGTTGCGTCAGCAAATGGAACATTCAAGAATGAGACAGGAGGGAATTCGAGTCATCAGGTAAGAATCAGAGATATCCACTCGATATCATCGCTTCCACAAACCTGTACAGTTGCATTTATGATGTCAGTAGACATAAACCACACGGTAACCTCACTGAAGTTAAATTTAGTTTAACGTACAATATTCGATCATTGTATTTTTCAATTCCAATACATAATGCTGACACACCTACATGTGACACACCCATACGAATACAAAGGACTTTACTGATTGTTTCCATTGAAGCACAGTGAATAGATTGATTTCATTTCATATTTTGCATGACGTATCTTAATAAATGTAACACCTTTTTAAAAAGATATATTTTAAGTTGATTGTAAAAGACTAAATCAAAGGTATGACGCAACGTCAAAATCATTATTTGATAATACTTAAAGTCAATAACTTCTGTATATACTAGAAAGTGGTATCTTTCCCTAGCTACTGTTGTTCGTTTACTGTTTTTTTCATCATTGTTTTGGACATACTTTTCATTTCATGGCGTGGTGCACACCTGCCAATCTGTAATAAATTCTGACCAACGTTGCGTATATCTGGATAGGTATAATGCGAACTGCATGGACGTTTATATTCTATTTACGATATTTCAAGGCAAGCATACTGGCCACTTTCATCTCCCAAATTTATTTCAAACTCTCAGTAATACATTTCAAGATGGAATTTTTTCAACTTGTATTCCAGATTTTATGTCAACATTTCAATAAAGATGTAATCTTAAGATAACAGAATATGGTAACATTACTGCAAAAATGTAATGTTTTGATAACACTTCCCCGTCCCATTCTTTGCAGATACTTTTAGAACCATTCTTTTGTTCCTTTGTTTCTTACGTTACCACGCCGTCGCCAACCTTAATCATAATTAAGATATGTTGTCATTTTCTTTCCCTTCTATGGGTTTCATATACTTCCTTTATCTCACTATTATTGTAACTTTATTCTTTTCGAGTTACTTTGCTATTTTATGAATACCTTTCAATCATATGCCATTATTTAGTCATGTTCTATGTTGAGTGTTATTGTTGCCATTTTCTCCCATACTTATCAGTTAAGGAACCTTTGTGCACCATAAATGTTTTGGTTATTGTTTAAGGTTTCTGGACGTTTCTATACCGGAAGATTATTTGTTACATAATAATTCACTGATTGCACTAGTTATTTAATTGTTAGTGTAAGTTTTGTCGTTTTCGTTATATCATTATCGTAAAGTTATTTTCATTGCACTTGTTCAGTTATCCTGGGCGATGCCACGTAAAACTGCGATACAGCAACAAGTAATGGTATACAAGTGATGAATGCTGATCGAACAGCCAAATTCCATTCACGACTTTGGTACAGTTAACAGTGTCTGTAACAAATGGTCCGCCAGTTATGAATTCGTCATCGAGCCAAGCATGCCGTTGCAAAATCGGCCAGTCAATTAACGGATAGATGATTTACCATAAATCTAAAAAGTGATGGCGATTATCTTTAAGAAATCGGATATTGTGTTTAACCGTGTGGTATTACACACCCAACACAATGGACGAAATAGAATTTTACGCAGCTTTTAGCAATAGTATGTTCACGATGCGAATGAACAACTCAATACACTCAGTAAACAACTGAACATAATACATCCAACATTTATTGGAGTTCTTACCGGAGGGCTTTCAGTACTTGGGGAAATTTTAAGATCTCTTGAAACCTATCCTGGGAAGAAGGTGACTTTTTTCATTCACAAAAGATTGCGTGACAAATTAATGTAACATCAATACTTTTCTGGAGAATTACAATGTAATGCGAGGGTATGTAAACATGTTTTAGGCAGATGGCTAATTCTATAACACCAGTATTTCGAACGTCGATACGACTTAATGAGCTCATACAGAAATGAAGTTATCTGCCTATGCCCTTCAAACCCATTCAATTTTGTCAGAGGAAGAGCATGAAAAGAGGTTGATTGTATCACAAAAATATTTGATCTGTCTTTAACATGGCCATGAACAAACATCGGATAGTAAAAAGTTCACAGACTCTGCGAATGACGTAATTACAAATGAGTAGCCAGTGTTGCTGATTCAATTCCACTTATGACTGAAAATCGATAAATGGGGCAGCTGTTCTGAAGATTGCAATAACCTAATATGCGACAACAATATTAAACTTGTTGTCAGGTGTTCAGAATTTAAATACGTGTAGGTAACATAATTCTGGAGCAAGGAACCGGAAAGCCGAACTTTAGATATGTCCGCTCAGCTTTTTACGAAATGTAAGTCCTTATTATGTATGACAAAGTCTTCTGGAAAAAGTGCCATGGACAATGTACCGTCATGGACATGTGGTTTTGTACTGAGGTATTTGATTTCATACCAATACATTTAGAATAAAACCAGGAGTTTCCACCTACCAGCCCAACATTGGATACCAAATTGTTGGTTAACACTATCGTGGTTTAATTAGCAGCGTTATAATTATCTGAATAAATCTTGACGAAACCATATCCCAGAGCACGAAAGAAGTTGGTGTATGTTTGCTATCATTTTCCTACCGCGTATGACAGGACTATCTTGAAAATGAACGAATGAATTTCTTGTCACAACCTCGGTGAATCGAAACGACGACATCGTAAGAACAAAATAGTTTTGCATGATAGCTTTGGAAAGATAGTATTAAAAAATTAAAAAAAATGATAAAGATAGACAGAAGAAATATGAATTGCATTACCTCAATATCTCGACAGTTGGAATTTTGAAGTTGACGAACAACCATGCAGGTACCTTTCGGATAGACTCCATGTATTTTGACCTTCATATTAAACCACATTGCGAAGGAAACGAAACGCTGGACATTTTCAGTTATCCGGTATCCGGTGATGAATTGTTGGCAATGTGATCAGCTGAGCATGCGCGGGGAATTTTGAAAACTCCCCTTATATTGCAGACTCTGAAAATAGTGGATGGAGCAGAGTGCTTACCGTATTTTGCATATCAGTTCGTAAACTTATAAAAAGATGACAAGGGCATACAGATGATGGTAATGACGACAGCAACGATGATGATGATAATGACTACAATGACGACAGTGATGATGATGATGATGATGATGATGATGATGATGATGATGATGATGATGATGATGGTGATCATTACACTTTTAATGATGATAATATCTTGCACCTCTCTTCCTGAACCAGTGACAGTAGTCATATCGACAACAATAAAATCGGTGATAAAGTGATGACTTCTACTGCAGATAATTTTCAAGAGATCTTCTTTACCGAATACAACGTTGCAGACATTAATTGCCAGTCCTTTTCTATCTTGCAATCAGTAAAACATTGTATGGACAGGATAAAGGCTATATCATGCCCAATAATGAGACAGACTGTGGACACACCTTGTTCTAATTTTGTCCTCATTTCAATAACCTAGTGTCAAAACAGTTGAATGACCCGATGGACAAGTTGTATGCGCCAATGTTCTGACCATGTGAAGATGTGTCGACAGTACGCGTTTATAATTAGCTGGATCACTGTCCTCTCCAGCAAGTGGAAGAAGACGTAAGCTAATGAAAATTTTGGAAAAGTAACAGTAGTGATTTTACAGTCACTTCGAGCACAGTGCCAAGCTATCTCTTTCAGATTATATTTTAGTATATGCACATTAATATGTGGGTATAAACGTATCTGGTTTAATCACAATGTAGGCTTGTGAACAATTTGCCTGTCCACATAAAAAAGGGTTAATGCTGCTATCTTGAAGAAATGGCTGTAAAGTCGTGCATATCGTTGATCATATTTACATCTGATTTGATATAACAATCTTGTTGAACTGAAGAGGATTACCACAAAAATGTTAATTAGCAATTTACCTTCCTCTTTGTATTTTGACGTAATAGATAATAAGTCTGCTAAATCTTTTTATTCAATGTACTGAAACTGCTAGCCTCTAGTTTTGTGTAAGCTTTATGTACAGACCCTTAGTATTTATTTTGCAATAAAATTCAAGCATTCTTACAGATTATTTTTCTGATAATATAATGCATTACGTTTGTTGGATACAGCTGTTCCAAACATATTTAGCACTGTATTCAAAACATACAAAAGGGGTCATATAGTAAAGGTGAATTGTGTCACCTAACACAGTATGGAACGGATGCGGTCTCTTCATTAAGCATAATATTGCTCAAAATGTTTTCAAACTCTTGGGTCACATTGAAAGATATTTTATTGAAACGAGCGATTTTATCTGCACAATCACCTCTATAAAGTGTAATATCACCGTAATATTCGCAAACGTACTTTGAAAGAAGATTTTTGTTGAAAGTGTGGCTTACATACACCATATCGACAATCAGAGAAAACGTTTTACTTTTAATTCCAAGTCCCGAATAGTTTTAAGATCTATTTAAGCCTTCCAGTCCTGCGAGAAAGGCCGAGTGGTTGTAACATTTGCCAAAAGTCTAAGTGATTTGTGCCACATATAATTTCCCCTTCTTCCTATGGCGTGTTTAAACGCAGTGTTTTGCTGATTAATCAAGACTTTATATCAGTGATATGAATTGTTTATTTTGACAACTTAATTCAGGTCCGGACCTGAATTCGATTGCCAAGAATAATGACACACACGTGCACGCAGCTATTTCCAAAAGTGAATACTATACTAGTACAGTATGTTACATAAAGTAGACCAAGAAACCGTGGAAGAAAGACTTACGTTATTGAACAAAGAAACAGTGACTTGGCCCTAAAAACTGAAGACAGGTCTTGATCTCTCTTCAATTGTAATACGTATTAACGACAGGTCACATTCAACTTGATAACAAGAGCGCAACTTAGACCCGTCCATTATCTCAGCAGAAAGCACAGCGTATAGATTCTTGGTCGAAGAGTGTTCAAAAAGCAGGCATTGTTAGTGTTAACTGCCGAAAATCTTTAACGTCCACTATTGACAACAATTTCTGCAAATCTTTGCACCTTAATTTCCATGAATACAACCTTGAGTAGACGGCTTACATTTCCATAGACTTCTAATGTACAATTCACCAGGGAGCAAACAGAATAAATCGTTTGCTTTTTCGGATGGAGATTAGCAGCGTCAAATCCGGTGGGAAGACTTCCGCATGTGTCCCTTTATGTGATGGATCTCCCCCTAGTGCCGTTGTTGGAATCAGGAAACAACACAGACTCATCACTTTGTCATTAATAAATAATAAGCACATGTATTTCATAAGTATTAACTCACAAGATCTAACCATTTAATGTTTATAGCGTGGTAGATTTTCTCGTACAACCGAATAATGCATCTAAGCTATTAGCTTTCCATTTCGCAAAACCCATTATTTTCCTTCCTTAGATGCATTCTTTTGTTATCTATAGCAATCGACCGACTATAACCAATGGGATAACATGGACGAAACATTTCACACCGACTCCTCACCGGAATGGTGGATGAATAAACAAATTGAGGAGTATCTTGCACAACAGGACGTATCACAAAGGGTGCATATTGGGCATCAAATAGATGACATGCTGATCACCTGTCGTTGGAGCAACCGACAGTGCTCTCCAAAGTGAGAGGAATAGCCCGATTCTGGGTATGGGGAATATCTTCGGCCTGATGTTTTAATGAACCGCGTCTTATCAAAGGCTGTTGTTACTGTTTAAAATGTGGAATAAGTTCTAAGTCTTCCATATTTACAAGTCGTTCTTCAATGTCATGAGACATCTTAAATGTGCAATCTTAGAACTTTTTCCAAAATTAAAGTACTGCTTGTAGTTGGAAATTATTGCTATAACCTTAACTCTGAGCGCTCAGCTTTTGACATTATGAGGATGTCACATGTGTGTGAATTTTTTTAAATGCAAAACAAGGTTGGCTTGTCATAATCTCTTGACTTATTCCGAATGCCTATGGCTTGGACTACATAAGACTAGTTTCAGAAAGACCTAGTGAACACTATCATTATGAGAGGTGCAAACTTTAAGCCTCCGATATTTCTGACATTGATTGGTAAGACAATAAACATACATGTATCACAGGCTGGGATCCTAAGCACGTCAAAGTGGAATGCAAAGATTGAATTGATGGCAACACAATGGAAAGTAAACGAAATTAATATTTTAATTAGGTAAATTTCAAAACCGTAGAAGTACACTCTGTCGTTGTGTTTTTTGCTTTATAGAGCTATCCTGTCATGTTCTTTTCAGAAATTCACATCCATACTGTAGAACTAAAGTTTGCGACAGTCGGAATGGTCTCATGAAATTGTCTAACTTCTTTCGTTTCGTTTCATTCATTGGAAAAATAGGATTACTCCTTTCATCGCATATGAAGTCGAGGACTGGAGGGATAAATGTTATGGTGTAATACAAGGAATATATTATTAAGTAACTTGGGGTTTTCTGTTGGCCATCCCACTACAAGGGATATAATCATTTAATGCGATTTTTTAAAATAAAATACTTGACATGTTCTCATTGTGGTTCTTTTCAGAAATTTTACTCACCACTTGGACATCATGTACGGAAATTGTTACACTTTTAATGGTGGAGGGAAGAATGCACATATTTCGACTAACTTCGCCGGCCCAACCCACGGTAAAGTAATAATAGACACTCCAGCATTTCAACAAGGCTATATACATTTTCCTTCATTTATTCATTTGTTAGATCAATAGATTACCTTTCAGAATATGAGGTCTTTCATACGCAATACCTCTGGGATCCCTTGCACCATAATTAATCTAGGTTACTTTTTGTAGGTATGGCATCATTAACAGGAAAATATGTTACTGCCAAAGAGTATAGATTTGAACACGAGTGCTCAGTACTCGAGCATCTCTTCGATAAAAGTAATTTTTTATCAATACAGTGACGTTGTTTACAGCTTTGAGCAAATGTGGCATATCATTTTGTGCTAAATAGTATTTGCCATCGTGAATAAGGCTTTATACCATTGTAGAAACATTCCTGTCATCAAAGTGGACGGTACACCTCTTTCCAGTCCACGTCATTGGGCGGTGTGCGCTTGGTTATGGCGTTGAGATGAACGAATGATTGCCTGTAAACGTATATCACAGTTAAAATGCAATTGCAGGCCTGACGTTGGAGTTATTTGTCGAACAAGACGAATACCTGGACAATTTGACTCACTCAGCTGGAATTCGAGTCGCTATCCATCCACCAGGCCAGACACCTTTCCCAGAAGACACTGGCTTTGATGTTGAACCGGGAACACTGACGTCAGTTGGTATACGTTTGGTAATGCAAACTTTGTCACATTACAGTCAACATGAAACAGACTTTCCGCGATCACAGATGTTCCATAATGTCTCGATAAAAGCTTTTGTTTCTTGAAGGCATATTTGTGTTAAACTGACAAACATATTATACTTAATCGATAAACTTTCTCAAAGCAATTAATTACTTTCTCAATTATATCTTCATTTTCGGGCATTCGGTGCATGACACTTCAAATTGGTACTGCAACAAAAATCTCTGTATATATAATACCATATTTAAGAATTTAATTGTAGTAACTTCTTTGAGGTGTCTTGATGTGTTATTTCGTCAGGGGAAAACACTGCGATTAGCTGGCCCATTCAGCAACTGTGGCCTGCCACGTACGTCTGAACATCAGAATGTTTTCCGAGGGGCATATTCAGTCGAGGTGAGAATCCAGTTGGTTTTTTTTAATTTATTACAAAGAAAATGCTGCAGTGCCACAGCGTAACAGTGAAAGTGTAGCCAAAAGCACTAATTATACTTATCTCAGTCAAGAATATCTCCGTACAATGTCTAATGATGCTAAAATGACATGAATGCAAGGATAACACGGGAATACCTGCCAGTGGTATCGAGTAATGGATTTTCTAGCCGAGTAGTGAATTGTCTATCCAATACTCATCATTAGGATGGACAGAAAGAAGCTCATAAAATGAATTAAAGTATCTAGTTTTATGTCGGTTGACCGAATCACGATCCTAATTAATATTTCATTAGCACTATCAATGCTCTCCTTTTAACTTTATGAATCTTTCATGCGGGCACTGTATCCAAGAAATCCAAATAGATCATACTTATGTTCAAATTAAATCAGGCCTTGGCTCTGGTTGACATTGAAGAATAGTGTAGGCCGGGCTAAGCCCATTGCGCCTGGGAAACGGTTAATCTGAACGCGGTATTCGCATATATTCAAGAAGACACTTACATGAAGTAAAATGATTAGTTTTATTGTTTAAGATTGTTCAATTTCGACGGCAGTGACATCATGTGCACGACACACAACTTTTATTTTCTTCAGTACGTTACCTGCATGGAGCTTTGTTAAAATACTGACGGGAATTGTCATCTGCCAATTTGTACCACAGTGTTTCCTTGTCGACTCTTACATTTATCGCACGTACACAAGTATTCTTAATATCAGAACAACAGTGGATTATATATCATTCTTAATAGCAGCGTACATAAACACAGAATGATAAAAAATTTAGGTGATTTTTTTCTATAGAATACCAGCGTTTGTGTCACTTGATTAATTTCTTCTTGAATGGTTAATTAATTGATTAATTACTTCTTTCAGGCTTGTTTGCAAAGTTGTCTGTTAATCTACATAGCCGAGACATGTAACTGCACCGACAGTCGATATCCTAAACCAGATGGTTTCGATGATATCGAGCACTGTCAGTTTGAAAATCTTGAAAACCGTATGTATGCGATGTGTTCATTGTAAACAGTTATTCATTTTCTGGTTTATCTGCTTTATTTTTTGCTCTTGGTCATTTTTATAAAGCTATTTGAATGGACTGAAGTTTTGTTGATTAAGCAAACGGTCATGCGATATGACAGGACGTATTTACGCTTGCATTATGAATTTTCTTTAAATAAATTGATTGGCATAAAATTAAAATTCACACTAGCATTATCCTTCGATATAAAGTTATTGGCAGCATATACTTAATCATAATACCTCATTCCGTCCTGTGACGTTATGCAAAAGACAGACGATACTAATCTTGAAATCATTACCTTCTTCACAGGTAAGTGTAAATCGAATGCAGATATGATGTACCAAACCAGTAAACTGCCCTGTGATTGTCCTGTAAAGTGTATGTAAGTTCCTTCATGCTCGACCGCAGGGCCTCCAAAGGTTAAGTTTGCATTTTTTCGAAGCATTTTACTCAAACGTGTAAGCAACAAGACAGCTCTAATGAACCGTCTGCTGATAGACCGCTCGCAGCTTTGTGTACCTGACGTGTAAGGAAACTGCCGGAAGGTGGAGCATTGGCGGGAAAGTGAAGCGAACAACTTGAACATGGCGATAAAAGAATCACAGCATCACTAAAACTTTGTGATAAAATCGAAAATGAAAATCCAACGCATAACTCTTGTGGTTTCATGTCACTGGTCGTTGTAACACAACTACCGGTAACACTTCGTCGTTTTCCCCTTTGTCTACCTTACAAGGCCTTTGCAATTCAGTGTGTCCTATTTTTACGCTATCTCTGTATGTGTTTGTCTAGATATTGGTGTCTCATTTACCTCATTTTTTACCTATTTATGTTCGATCTTTCTCGTTGCTACGCCCAGCACTATTTATCCAGTTGCTTATCTGACTGGCTGCCACTAATCGTGATCTCTTCCGTGTCTTTTCCAAAATTTGCTCGGTTTTTTCCCATTCTGTGTTCATGGTCGTAAATCTCTTATATCTCTCCAATTGTTTTCTAATTCTCTTATGATGTTCCCCTTCATGTTTTCGCCAATCAGAACGTTTTCGTACACAAAGGAGATATCGTCAACGTTGTGGCCATCGTTAAATTCTGCGGTAAGAGATTTATTACACTCATATAGACCTAAACACGGCACAAAATGCACTTAATTTGCGTGAAAAACGTTGAATTATGATGTTGTTGCTAAAACCGTTATGAATCACAACTTCCATCATTTGTTTCCAAAGAAAGTGTCTGTATGTCCTGACAAAGTTTATCAAGCATTAACTTTTTACTGCAAATTTATCTGATCAAAATGTTGTTTAAAGTTGGGGAATTACAAGTGTCCAGTATAATTCCTGTGTTTGAATTTAATATAGGTCTTTCGAAGAGCTGTTCTTCTACAATTCAGAATAAGTGTACAAAAACAAGATAGAACTAGACATTTCCAATGGTTACAGACTTACTGACAGAGCGTTTCGTGTGTCTTTGCTTAAATAGGACTATGTCCATGAGTTGATGAAGAGTCGTAGTTCGAAGCTAAAGATGTTAATAGACGAACAAGAAAGGACTGGGCAGGATTTGTTCGGGTAACCACATAGTTTACTTTTTGCACTACCATGAACAAAATGTTTATGGAAAACACCAGTATCTAAAAAAGATTAAAAATCTGAAATAGTATTAATGGAATAATGTATGCATGTTTAAGAGTTGATGACAGTGAAATTGCTATGAAATGTAAGCAAAGAATGAACATCATCAGTGAATATGTAAATCTATGTGTTATTGAACATATAACCTGTTCATGTTGGCTGTAGCGCCCCTTTATTACTTCAAAGGTTCAGTAGTTTACTAGAAATACATTTAGGATATTTTTCTATGACTATTTACCTAGAGAAATAGTTTTTGAAACATTGAACACTTGAATAGCTATGGTCAGAGCGCGATGAGCGCGTCTGACAAAAATAACAGGTTTCCAATTCCATCAGAGCAGGAACCTGTAAAGAGTTTAACAACAATCATTCGAATGCCAGGAAGGGTGCCATACGGTATGCCATATGGCATTGTCCTTAAACAAATACCCAGGACCCCAAGGAAACAATGAGTTAAACACATAGCATTCGTATTTTTCGTAAGCTCCAATATTTTATTTTCACCGTCTATACGCAGGAAGAATGTTCTGAAACTACAGGTGTATTTTCGCGACCTGACACATGAAGACATTATCCAGTCACAAGCTTACTCAGTAAGTATTGCCAAAGTAAACATTATCATTACTTCCGAACGACAACAGGTTCGCAATCGGATACAATCAAAAGCCACACCAGTGCTATGTTATGAAATGCATGTCGATCAGGTCTTATCTATGCTTTGTTCCAGGAAATTGATTTAGTTAGCGACATTGGTGGAAACCTCGGGCTGTGGATCGGTCTGTCCGTCCTCACGATAATGGAATTTGTGGAACTCATTGTTGACATGTTTTCCATCTTGAGCTTTACACGAGTTTCACGAGGAAAACGCCCTCAGCAGGACGTCGAATGGGGAACAGATGAGGACCATAACGATGATGGCGTGATGTATCGAAGTGGAGAACAAGAGCTCACCAGTGGTGACGGAGACGTTTACTACTCACAGAGGGCGCACTATAACAGTGACTACGGACGTCAAAGAGGAGGTCCTGGAGTCTATTACATGCAAAGAGAAATATATCTCCCTAATAGCGTAATGTAAACTATAATTGATAGAATATGTGAAGAAATGATTGCAGATCTACAAAGTTATTTAAAAACACCATTCAATGCTCGCAACTATAGTAGGATAAGAATTAATTTGATATTTTAAGAGGACCTTCCAATCAAAATACTCCAAGAAATATTGGTAGTTGCTCTGTACTTGTGTAGAGAGTGCCAAGATTTTATAGCTATAATTCGTTTCGCTATCAACAATAGATCATTTATACAGAGAAAAAACATGTTGCAGTTTCTTTTTCGGTTTGATGATACAAGCAGAAACTATCGGAACTGGGGTCGCAAATTTAATGTACTCCTGCGTTATAACTAAGAAGGGTCTTACCACCGTCTTTTTTGACGTCTTAACTATGAAAAATAATGTCTTTTTTGAGATTTTCTTTAATTATTTAAAGACAGTTTTTGAAAGTTCACATTTCACTTGAAAATAAAATTTAAAGTAAACTTATAAAGGCACGAGATATTTGATTTGCTCCTTGGACTTGTTACAATTCCCTCTCGACCTCAAATAGCTTTTGTTTTGTGCTAAGGGGTCAAACTACATGACATTGAAATGCATTGTAAGTAAAAAGTCAACTTCACACCACTGCAAGAATTTGAGATAGTGATCTGATAAAACTGTTAGGGCAAATGTAATCATTCTCATAGCAAAAAGTTCTGTTTGTTGGTTGAATAGCTAAAGTCGTGCATCTCTTCAAATTTTAACGCAAACGTAATCATTTTCACGGCAAAAAGTTGTGTTTGTTTGTGGAACTAGCTAAAGTCGTACATCTTTTCAAATTTTTAGACGTATCTGATATAAAATTCTTGTATAACCCGAAAACTTGACTTTGACTTCTGTATAGCTTGTGTGTTTTACCTGTAGAAATCCGAGGTGTTGAAAATATGGTCAACCGCCTGAGACTTTCGTGACTCACTTAGTTAGTTGGCAAAAATGTATCTCGGGTTCCGAATTTCGCGAACGATATCTTGCCACATATCTGTGAAAGGTCTCAAAGGATTCTGGTAGTTTCTAATATATGCAAAAGCTATAAGTATTTCACAAGTTTATTCCGACGTAAAAGAAGTACGTATAATGTTATACAAGACTTTACACCAAAAGTATGGCGAATCATTGGCACTAAGGGTGATGTAATGGTGTTACACGTAAAACAGCAAAGTAACATGTACCGATGCTACCATCGCGATGGTAGTACATACCCAGGTCAAAGTTAGTTTACTTCGTTTCTTGCTCTTCAGTGAGAGAGGGTTGAGGAGAAAACCTTGTAAACTACAAATAAACATAAAAAGGACGAACTGTCCTGTAATTGACAAGTTGCTGACTTCCCAAGGCAAACTGATACAAAAACTTCTATCATCGGCATTTTCGCATCGTGAATTGTTAGCATTTTACAGAAAGACAATAAAGATACAAAATACTCACTGATCAAATATCGAAGAATTTACTCCTATTAAGTGACATTGTGTCATTCAACATTATGTAGATTTTAATGTTGGAGTTTAATTTTCAGTATGCTCAAAGATTGATACGGTGCTTTATTTGTCCATAGACAGTGGAGTTATGGAAGATGCTTAACCGTATACTTTACGCATCGGGTAGATACTCTGGGAATGGGAGAACCAAATGTGACGTAACTTTAGAATGTGTTCCTTTCGAGAAGTGATTACCCTAGAAGAGCATTCTGTTTATCACCATTTCAAAATCATCGCATTTTGTAATGTGAAGGAAATGAACTGCCTATGGATACACTTGTCAAGGTTTGGACCATGTTGGAGCGTTAAGGGTGGTATAAATAATCTGAGGCTCGCGAAAAATATCTTCGTCGTATAATATTGATCGTTTTGTAGTAAATATTTCGGACAGAAAATCGACAGTTCTAGTACAGGTCACCTTAAAAATCCAAGCTAGCTAAAGCCTTATCAACAAAGGAATAGAATTTTTAAGAATCAAACCCAATCAACCGGGAGATTATGGTATGTAACATGCTCGCGTTCTCCACCGAAATGCATTCTACTGTATTCTCTTGCCTGGTAACTATGGTGATAAAACACGTAAATGAAGTAGACCAACAATAGCAACGTCCGTCTGACCCCTACTAATTTTTCTGTTCCATTTAAAGTGTATGACCAAATTCCGTGGGTGAAACATTAAAGAAATATGGTGAATCTAAATATTTTGGAAAATATTCTGCTTCATTCCTTTGAAACTTTCTGACCGTCTCTTAAATTAACGAAGGAATATTGACCTAGCACGTTTTATTTTTAAATATTTGATAATGTCTTTGACACTAAATGTGACTTTTGAAGTGAAAATCGACGATTCAGCCACGTCACGATTGGCGAGTCCGTACTGCCAATACACATGGCAAGGTGTTTAATAGAAAGGAACCCTTATGGCTTGTTTAAAACGTCTGTTACAACATTAAAGGCATACAGTCACCTGTAATCTAATTATGCCCATATATGGTCAAAGGGGCGTTCCTTGGTATTCCAAATGCAAATGCGAGGGCGCTGTTTTGAAAAAGCGGCCACCCGCTTAAAAGCTGTGATTGGTTAGATTTTCTCTTTCCATGGTAACTGTGGCAAATTTGGAACAGGTGACAGTATACCTTTAAATACGCTCTTTCCAAACGTTAAGGAAAGTTTCAAAAATAAGTATATGCATTAATTGCTTGCAGTATTGATGAAGGTGACGTCAGAATAAAAATTATTGCATATGCTGGTATTTAATGTCCTTCAGATAACTATTTTGTAAAAAGGCGCCTTATATCCAGGGATAAGCTGATTATATCCTTATCAGTGTATGAAAAGTTCAATGCCCATGGCGTTGATGGGCTACTACTGCACGAGGCAATGAAAATCTTCAACGCAATATGGAAGATCGAGGGACTTTCCACGGAACGTCATACCGTCAACGTACAATGCAAGCCACCGCGAAAAAAATACCACCAGAAATTAAAACCTGCAGATAGTTTCGGTTTTTTATAAAAAGACTATTGACGTAATGCATGCACCGCTGACAAGTTCCTTGATATAATGTATTTGTTCTGAATGTTAACTTGGGATCTTGGATTCATACTTGTACCTGCCTTCATTGATCGAGAAATAGTGATAAAGAGCAAAATGAATTATTCTTTGATGAAGAAAGATTCAATATGGCACCACTCTCTTTATATTTAATCCTATGTGCACTTCAAAATTAACACAATTAAAGATAAACAAAAAGTGACGCGTTCCGCAAGAGTCATAATCAACAATCTAGTATGCCTTGCTTTCATATTGCGACGCTTCATTTGTAAGAGTGCCCGAAAATAATTTTGCAAAGGGACAGAAATCCAGTTTTATGCATACCTAGGGGGTCGCGCAAGCAATTATGAATGACAAAACAAACAACTGAACGGGCACTGTCACTATTGCTTTCAGGCGACGCGGGGAAGCATGGCGTCCAGAGAGAACAACGGTCTCGTCGGAAAAGACGAGATGAAGAACAAATACAAAGTTTTGCTTTGTGAAGTCATGAGCAACTCAACTGTCCACGGTTTACCAAATATCCGCCGGGCGAAAAGTATGCCCAAGCGAATATTTTGGTCAATATCTTTTCTCACTGCCGTCGGGATGTTTGTCGGATTCAGTTCCGGCCTGATTATGAAGTACTATGAATACGAAGTTAATGTAGGCGTGCAGGTCAACTTTCAACGGAACATGACTTTTCCCGCCATCACAATATGCAATTTGAACCCCCTGCGGAAGTCGTTTCTGAGGGAGAACCATTCAGCGCGTCTTCGTAAGATAGTTCAACGTGCCGCGAATACCACTATCTACGACATAAAAGCGACCCCTGACAAGGTCACGAATGGAACGGAGAACAATTCGAATAATCAGGTAAGAAGTAAGTATGGTATCAAATCGAAGACATCATTATCAACCGCCGGGCGCAGATCATATATCGAATGAGTTAAACCCAGGAATTAACCTTTCATGAAAATGCAGTTTGAAAACTTAATGTTCAATCATAATGCTTCCGTTCAGACCTGACACTGAAGTGTCAGAGAGACTGGAATTTAGGATTCTCAGGAAGGACTTTACTACGCTCATTTTCCCTATTCCGGTGCTACTCATATATATATATATATATATATTGCTTCTCATATATAAACTATATCTATACAAACATGAGCTATATATATAAGGTATATGTAAGCTGTATATAAGATATATTATATGTTATATTATATATTATATATGTATTATATATATATATATATATATATATATAATATATATATATATATATATATATATATATATATATATATATATATATATATATATATATATATATATATTGGAAGCAAATTGCAGGTTACTTTCATTCCGGACACCTAGTAACATGACTAATTAGTGGTTCAAGATGACTTTACTTTTGTTATTATTTTCCACTTGTTTCTTTGACCTCGTTAATTGTCTATTTCGCTGAAATGATAGTGGTTATTGGACCTGTTTTGATTTCATATCACACTCGCTGAAGTTCGCCTGATTCCGGGATGAATTGTGCGTCAGGGATCGTAGCCAACCTGTGAGACAAGACCACAACATACCATATACATGTACCATACCATACCATACTACCATTAAAATGGTAGTGATAAATTTTACATTATCACCATTATGACTAATCCATCCGTGAAACAGGATAACAATTAACAGGATATTGATTAATAAACCAGTAAATAAGTAGTTGCTGATACAATGACAGATGAGTGATTAATTTCATTTGCAACAATTATCTTATTGAAATCTATTGACTCTAAAAATTTACATGTATTCATAGCTCGTGTAGCTTTCACTATTACACAAAATATTTTCCAAACATCTTCGGCATTTAATGAAAGTCTACTAAGGAGTAAAGATTTCACCAGTCCCTTGAGCTGTAAAAATAATTTGTTGTGTACACAAGTTATGTATAGCACAGTGCAAAAAATCTTTTATAAGTGTGACTGAAAGCGAGTGATACAGCATTGGTACATGAAAAGAGTCAACGAACTCTGTATTAACGAAAATTTTCTTCCATAAAAGCACCGTTTCACGCAAGCACGATATAACATTATACATGAAATTCGACTGGAATTGCCGATTTAGAATGAAAAGCTGTGCAAGAGCAAAAACGTTTTTGCAAGTGCAAGCATTTTAATAAAACCGGGGCCTGTGAAATGCTTATTCACCATCTATACTGAATTGAAGGTGTGTTCGTCATTTTATTCAAGAATAAACTTTCAAGGACCATCAATGACGAAATCGAAGATGGTGTTTTTTTTTCAATTTTAATGATAATGTGTGACCTTCCTGTTGGTGCATCTACTTTAAAACTGAATTTATTTGTCTTATTTGCTCGCCCTTCGAGGTAACATTAATATACCACCAATGGATGAAACCATCAAAATTTAGTAAATTTCATTAGGTTGTAGCCTTGCGTTAATCATATATTTGCTGTTCTGAACTTGCTCAAATTGTTTATACATTAACATTGAACGAAGAAAAAATTGTATAAATTGTCCTTCAAACGGTCGTTCGAATTTGCGAAAAAGTCCACTGTCAGTGATGAACATGAAAAACATAAAGATAAAACGCAGTTCGTTGTATTAAATAACATTACAATGAGGATATTAATAAGCGGCTAGTCAATCCCTGGCTGACATCGGTAGCCAAAAGTCATAAATGAACGAGGGAGGGGCCATAAATAAGGTGTCATACGATATAAATAATAATAATAATATATAAAGCTGCAAGCAGCGTTGGCGGGGCCGAGCAGCTCGCATAGTTGATGAGAAACATACGGCGTCATCTTGAGATCTGCAATCATAACAAACATGAAGGTTTCTGTACTAATTGTTGCTCATGTTTAGGTACATACGTACATTTGGGGTCAAAGGGTATAGCACTGTTGATTACAGAGTTATGGACATATATATATATTTGAGGTCAAAGGTCATTGGAGTGACGTGACATTTTGTCAAAAAATTGTATCCCATACTGATTCCCATATACAAAAAAATCAGACCTCTAGCTGTATTGGCTTGCCAAAAACTAGATATGTGCATATTTAATGAGGTACCAGATATTGCACCATAAGGTCTCCCTTTATACCAAATAAGAAGCGTCTAGCCCTTGTGGTTCCTGAGTTATGGACAGGTATGTATATTTGAGGTCAAGGTCATCGAGGTCACGTGACCTTTTATTGAAAAAATTGTATCCCATACTTATCCCCATATACAAAAAATCACACCTCTAGCTCTATTGGCTTGCCCAGAATTAGATATGTGCATATTTAATGAGGTACATGATGTGGCGTCATAAGGTCTCCAATCCTACCAATTATGAAGGGTGTAGCACTTGTGGTTACTGAGTTATGGACAGATATGTATATTTAAGGTCAAAGGTCATCGAAGTCACGTGACATTTTGTCAAAAAAATTGTATCCCATAGTTATCCCTATATACAAAAAACCAGACCTCTAACTCTATTGGCTTGCCCAGAATTAGATATGTGCATATTAAATGAGGCATGACCTATAGTACGATAAGGTCTCCCATAATACCAAGTATGAAGGGTGTAGCCCTTGTGGATACTGAGTTATGGACAGATATGTATATTTGAGGTCAAAGGTCATCAAGGTCACGTGAGATTTTGTCAAAAAAATTGTATCCCATAGTTATAACTATATACCAAAAACCAGACCTCTAACTCTATTGGCTTGCCCAGAATTAGATATGTGCATATTTAATAAGGCATGACCTTTGTTACCATAAGGTCTCCCATCATACCAAGTATAAGGGTGTAGCCCTTGTGGTTACTGAGTTATGGACATATATGTATATTTGAGGTCAAAGGTCATCAAGGTCACGTGACTTTTTGTCAAAAAAAATGTATCCCATAGTTATCCCTATATACCAAAAATCAGACCTCTAACTCTATTGGCATCCCCAGAATTAGATATGTGCATATTAAATGAGGCATGAACTTTAGTACCATAAGGTCTCCCATCATACCAAGTATGAAGGGTGTAGCCCTTGTGGATACTGAGTTATGGACATATATGTATATTTGAGGTCAAAGGTCATCAAGGTCATGTGACATTTTGTCAAAAAAATTGTATCCCATAGTTATAACTATATACCAAAAACCAGACCTCTAACTCTTATGGCTTGCCCAGAATTAGATATGTGCATATTTAATGAGGCATGACCTTTGGTACCATAAGGTCTCCCATCATACCAAGTATGAAGGGTGTAGCCCTTGTGGTTACTGAGTTATGGACATATATGTATATTTGAGGTCAAAGGTCATCAAGGTCACGTGACATATTGTCAAAAAAATTGTATCCCATAGTTATCCCTATATACCAAAAACCAGACCTCTAACTCTATTGGCTTGCCCAGAATTAGATATGTGCATAATAAATGAGGTTTAGAAACATGCTAGGGTCATAGGTCAAGTTCATCCTCAAAACATTGATTTGCAGTTTGATAACCTGTTGGTCATTGTTCAGTAGTGACAAGGCCCCGGCCCCCAGGACACTCACATAGGCCAGAATAAGCCATTGGTATAGCTTAGCTGCAGAGGTATAGGGGAGGTCAAAGGTCATTGAAAAATCAGAAAAATAATACTTTAAAAATCTTCTTCTCAAAAACTGCCAGGTCAATTTCCTTGAAATTTAGTATATAGCATCTAGATAGTATGGCCTATAAAGTTTGCGAAAAGATTTTGGATCGGTCAAATTTTATGGAAATGGGACAGTAAAAAACATTTTCATTTCAAAATTGTAGCCAGGTCACATGACTAATTAAATATTCAAGACTAACATGCACTACCTCTCATTGACCTTAAACATTGTACCAAGTTTCAAAAAAATTCATTGAACAGTTTCAGAGATTAGGACTGACAAAAAAACGGCAGAAGAAGAAGAAGAAAGTAGAATTTGAGCAATACCAATAGGGGCCTCGCCATGAGGGCGCTCGGCCCCTAATAATAATATATGTCGTTCCCAGTATGTGCTTTGCGGTCAGTGATCTATGACGTAATATGTTTACTTAAAATTAGAGAAATGGAAGGTGGGAATTTATTAAAGCAGACTCTGCTTAAACATTGGTTTTATTTGCTTCAATGAGATGAGGAAAAATATGCAATACTGGTGTGTTTAGACGAACTGCAATAAAATGCTTGTCTTAAATTTAAGGTAGAACGCACCTCGGGGACAGACATTCGGGCTCTCAAACTTTTACAATTCTCTTCTGATATACAACATGTGGGGGTTCATTTTAAAGCTCTTGATGAAAGAAAACTTTTCACCGGCTTAGTTTTTCAAAATTCGAAAATTTTTATTTTTCTCCCTAGAGTCAACACAGGTATGGCGGCCATTTTGAATTTCTAAAATCGGTAAATCTTGAGTAATTTGTTTCTCTAGTACCAAAATTTGCACGATGACCCCCTATTTTTATTCTTGATTTTGAAAGAGAATGATTGAAAGATTCCTTGAGGAAAGTTAGAGCAAAAGTTTAAGTCTTTCACTTTCGAGGTGCATACTACCTTAACGTAAGTCTTATCTGTACATCCGAAATCAGTATCTAATCATGCCAGTCTTTCATCACCGTTTTTTGAATCGTGGTTCGATCAGGTGAAATAAAGAATGGCAATAACTTTCAAGAATCGTCAACGGTTGAATATGATATTTTCAACATGTGCAGTTTCTATTTTACGCTATTTTTAACGGTTCAGTGTCCGTGCACCTCCACGGTGTTTACATTTACCAGGCAAATAGATTCGGAGGTCGGCCAATGTACTGTCGAGTATTTCATGGGGATATCATTAGCATGTTATGCGCAAGGCCTATTTGATACAAAACAGAAATTCAAAATTATCGCATTACTGAATATTGAACACAATGGCGTATCCTTCAGCAAATTTTGCAGAAAACGCATTTAGCCTTTAAATTTCTGTCATGGTAATTTAAATTAGTATTATCAGAAGCACTCTAATACACAGTTTTAGTCATCTGCGTTCTGTCTATATTTAGTACCAGCACACAAACATGTGGGTATTTATATATTACGATACATTCGCTCGTTATATTGCGACATTTCATAAAAACTATTCCCTTGATGGAAAATACGGGTAACGGGGCCGATATCATGAACCAGTATAGTTGTTATAACCATCGGTATATTATCTAAAAAATATCTTTTATGGAGTCAATGTCAAATAATTTCCAATTGCCTGAAGTAGATGTATATATTATGCAACTATGTAAAATACTGCTTTAAAAGAGGCAAATTCGACACCGGTGCCGCCTGAGCTCAACCTCTTTCGTTCGGTGATTTTGGCTAAAATCTGTTTTACAAATACCATTTTACGCCTCTTAACTTCATAATGAAAAACTTAAAACTGAAATTAAAAAAAATCTTTGGAAAAAGATAATGGTATCAAGTGCCTGGGAAATAAGTTCAGTCACTCTTCTGTAATTATCTATCTGGTTACAATCACAGAGGAACATAGACAGCTGTGTTACAATGAATCACTAGGTCACTGGGGCTTGTGAACGGCCTATTAGGTATCGAAGCTTGGCCGTTATGCGTGCAATCACAATCATCAGGCAATATGCAGTGCGCCATCCCTGTTGAACATTTGGTAGAATATAAAATATCTGTGTTGACCTCCGTTCTGTATTAATATTTACGGCCCTGATATGGTTTTTGCGGACCGAGGTTGTACGGCGGAAGGACCCGAGAATGCGAGGGCCCGTACGCACAGGTGCACGACGTCTTTTAAAATCACTTGTCTGTAATTTTAATGTTGAAACATGCATTTTATTAAAATCTGTGCAAACGGAAATCGTGCAGGCAGCTATTGAGACACACAGTGAACAGTGCCCCGTGCACGGCTGTGGCCGCTCAGGCTCTACTGTTAACGGTACTAACTTTATAGAAATGGCGAATTTTAAATCACTTGTCTACAATTTTCATGTTGAAACATGCATTTTATTGATAACTGTGTGCAAACGGAAATCATGCAGGCAGCTTTTGACACATACAGTGAGCAGCGCCCAGAACACGGCTGTGGCTGCTCGGCTGTCTTGTACACATTACTCTAAAGGTACGAAAGTATTTGGAAAATAATTTTAAATTAGACAAAATTAACAGTATTGGCCATCCTCGAGATTCAAACTTCATCCTAATCGAGGGAATACTTACAAAAATCGATCGATTGTCTTCCTAACTTGTAAAGTCAACATCTGCCCTATCTACGGCTGATAATTAGCGCAATGTTTTTTATGGACAAGTCCCGTGCCAGCGCCATTTTCAAAGTGTGCAGCTTGAAGTTGACGCATGCGCATACTTTCCTTTTAACCAATACGTCATTGTTATTCGTACTGAGGAATAGCCTTCAAAATGGCGGTGCCAAGGGAGTTGTCCGGAGGTAAAAATTAGCGACTTACCAGCAATTACATGGCCCGGTGCAGTTTTTGTGTTTCAAGAACCCAGTCGATCGATTTAGAACCACGCATGCGACAACACAGAGAAGTTTGAATCCCCAGGGTTGACAACAACGTTTTATTTACGGATTTTATTTAAATTATTTTTCAAATACTTTCGTACCTTAGAGTAATGTGTACAAGACAGCCGAGCGGCCACAGCCGTGTTCTGGGCGCTGCTAACAGCATGTCTCAAAAGCTGTCCGCATGATTTCTGTTTGCACAGTTTAAATAAAATGCATGTTTCACCTTTCAATTACAGACAAGTGGTTTTAAAATTCGCCGACTGTGTAAGTAACAGCAGAGCTAAACGGCCACAGCCGTGCACTGTAGTGTAGTGATGGGCACTGTTCACTGTATGCCTCAAAATCTGGCCGCATGATTTCCGTTTGCACATTTGTTAATAAAATGCATGTTTCAACATTAAAAATTCAGATAATTGATTTTAAAATTCGTCGTGCGCTTTGCCCGTACGCCGTACGACCGAGGTTCGCAAAATCCGTATCAGGGTCGTAAGGTTTTATAATATACCTTATGGAATGATGAATATGTAGTTTAAAAACATTGCAGAGATTTGGAGATAGAAATTCATGCAATGTCAAACATTTATTGCCATTTTTGTAATATTTTCAGAAAAGCAATGTCCGGTTTCCGTCGCGTATTGATATACATAATGACGTCATTTGTTTACCAGTATAACTTGTATAGCAATGTACGTATACCAACAAAAAATGTGGCGAAAATCGAGATGTAAGAAGAACGGCGTGGTGTAACTTATCGTAAATGTCATTGCACCTGCAGGGAGATGCTATCAACAGTTAAAGGTTCGATTGAGAGAAATGTTGTGTCTTTAATTTTGTGAGGATTTCGCGATGAAATGACCGTGTAGGCCTACTTGAAACTGGGCGACAGCTGACGGCGCGCGGCTAGGCTTAGATCTGTCGCATGATCTCACTCGATCACATTTGTATCAGTTCATTTTCACTTTCAAAAATGCAGACATCATCGATAAAGTGCTTAGTCAACACTAGATTTTAATATGAAACCCTGAGAAATATCACCGGATTTCATTCTCGTTAGTACGCGCGTTGCTATCAGCAAACGCTCCATTCGTAAACAAAGCCAGCGTGAGATTCGAACGTCTCCTCCGTTCTGATCGTACGGGCAACAATGAAGTTAGCGAAATCGGGAGTAATCCTATGGTCTCAACCCCGGTGTGATAATAAAAGTCAACTATAAATTTAATGGCCCACAAATGAGTACCACTGTACAATATCATACCCTGAGAATACTTATTGTTGTTTCCTAGTCTTTCTTGAATACCAACGTGATGAAGTCGAGCCATTACATAGTTCTTAATTTCCCTACCTCTTTAAATTCTAAGTCTAATGTACCTTGGCCACAGCAATCGAGCGACTACAGTCACTGGGACGATATCGACGGAACCTTCTACAGAAACCCTTCGCCGCAATGGTTGATGGACAAGCAAGTTACGGAGTATCTTACGGAATAGAAGTACCACTCAGGAGAGAGATTGGCCACCAATTAGGGGATTTGCTGATAAGCTGTCAGTGGAACAACTTTCAGTGCTCTCCAAGGTAAGACGTTGAGGAATTCTATTTAGCGAAACGAAACGAAACGAAATGAAACGAAACGTTTCGCTAAATAGAATTACGTTTCGTTTCGTTTCGGTGAATAGAATAAGCCAAGACGTTGCACACCTTTGCTGAGAGGACAAACTCTTTCAGAACACGATTGGAAACATTTCGTGTGAGCGCATGAGGTCAAAAGTAATGTTAATTTGTTTATATTGCTTTTGACACTGTTATACTTATAATCACTTTTTTTTGCCAAAATATAAATGACTCCGAGTCTGTATCAGAGTAAATAAAAAATGGTAAAAGTGTGGCATTCTTTCACTGTTTATCGCCTTGCAATAATTTTTTAAAAAATCAGTTTAGTGTAAATTGGTTGCTCTGTTTAAGAATGAAGCGAGTCTTTTGATTTGGTTTACGCTGTTTCGATCCCCAAGCATTTACAAATTGGTCGCTGTCGGATATGGGCAGCTGCTGGTTGTATGTGAATTGCATATCTGCAAACTGCTGAACGTCTGATTTCTGATTGAATTTTCATATAACTGACCAATTCAATGTCCATTCCCATGAAATCACTCGACATTGTTATCCAATAATAATATATTTACATGACTATTTTCCGTTGTCTATTGATCCGAGAAAAGAAGTACAAACGGACAAACGCAACAAAACATATTACAGTTTTGTTGCAAACACTACCCATTCGTAACCGCTTTAGTGAACTTATACAGTATTCCATGATACACGACGATTATCACTCTGGGAAGTGGAAAGGTAAAATAACATGTAATGTAATCGGGCAAGTGTAATTCTTGTTGGTGAAATTACTCTGTAAACGATCTTTGGTCTATAGTCATGTCTTTTGAGATCAAGTCCAGCAGTGAATACAGTCGTTTTCTGTCCTAGAAATACGTTTAAAATGTTTATGTGTCAACTCTTTCAGCAACTTCACATATTTAATGAATACATTTTACGGTAATTGCTACACCTTCAATAGTGCCACTGGCTCTCCTGCTTTGTCAACCAACTTCGCTGGCTCGACGCATGGTAAGCTACGTTTATGGGAAAATAATGCTTCTCCCGTAGTTAGAGTGCGAATTATACTATTTATTCAGTTGTTTATTATTTGCTTTTTCGGAGTAGAGGCTGTAATTTCAATGACCGGTGTTCCACTAGTGTGCAACACACACTCCAGGCCGCTACTTTACAAAGCTATCATAATGCAGACACTTAGAGATTACAGCTGTCTGATAATCTATCTCATTTAATTTGGAAACATTTCCTTTGGGCAGTGAGATGTGTATTACATTCCCTGTAAGCTATCTGAACGTGACTATTCCAACACAGGTTTGACACTGGAGCTCTTTGTCGAACAAGACGAATACCTTGACAGTGTGACTCAGTCAGCCGGAGTGCGAGTCACTATCCACTCACAAGACGAAACACCGTTCCCGGAAGACAACGGTTTTAACATTGAACCAGGGAAACTAACATCCGTGGGCATTACCATGGTAATTGAAATCTTTGCCTTGGTCAGTCAGCATACGGTTTGATTCATCACAAGCATTGCATTTCATTTCTTCTTGACTAAAACTAAAAAAATTATCGCTGCTATTTACCGAAAAATCGACATGTTGATGATTTATTTTGGCTGCGTTTTTTGTGCCCAGACTTGAAATGTCGCCTGTTGTCTGCGTATCCTCAAAGACAAGAATATAAATTATTTTTTAACGAAAGACCAATAAACAAAAAAATTATCATATCTTCGTAAAAGTCCTGGATACAGTTTGTTTTATCAGCGTAAATGTCTGATCACAGGAAAGCTTTGAGGTGATTGATAATTGAATGTAGGCATAACGAATGAAAATTATTGCACTCATCAGGAGGAGCAGTGTAGCTTGGTATCAATTAGTCTGCCTAGATTAGAACGATGCCAGTTTGGTCACACTGATCCAAAAGTGATGACTTTCCGCCCACTGAACCTCTCTGTCTAATGACACATTTTTATGCATCGTTAATTCAGGGCAAGACAGTACGATTGCCACATCCATTTACGGACTGTGTGTCGGCAGACACAACTGAGCACGAGATTGCTTTTAAAAATTCCTACTCTGTAGAGGTGAGAAAAATTCATTTGAATTTGTCGTCAAGCTTTTACCTGTTGATTTTGCGTCTATCTAGATCTGAGATAGTTAAATGGTTTATTCGATGTTTAATTTTACGCTTGTTCTAAGAAGATGCTTTATCGGGTTGATGCAAGTATCACCATAGATATGACTTAATCATTAACGCAAAACGTAGTACGATGACATTGATGGCCATTTTTTGTAATAACTTACAGATGTATTAAGAATAGCTCTCGGACAAGAAAAACCAGGAAAAATTAGAAGAACATTGGTGTTTTTACTCCCTTTGTGCAAAGATACTTGCCAGGAAAACTCGAATTTTTTTTATCAATCTTTGACACATAACTATAATTGTACAGAATCTTGCGCCAGACAAGAGTCTTCCAAAATTATAAATATATCGTATGTGGTTCTCTATACTTGAAGTTTGCATAAAGATTTCAGGATGCTGTGATTATGCAAAGATTGTACATCACTATGTACATGCAATAAAGTCTGACATCACTTTGGGGGGAAACGATGCGCATGTCATATGACTACGTACTTACTCGACTGTGCATGGCCGTTGTAGGCGTGTATGAAGAGTTGTCTGCTGACACATATCGCCGAGGCATGCAACTGTACGGATGGCCGCTACCCTAAACCAGATGATTACGAGGACGTCGGTCACTGTCAGTATCAAAATGAGGAACAACGTGAGTGCAGCCGTTGCTAATTTGCATATTTATCATACAGCCTCTGTATTTGTATTAATAATTATGTAGATTACTTGCTCTTACTATAACTTAATAAACGGCCTTTCTATTTGAAATGCATTGCGTCGGTATTTGGAGTAAATACCATACTCAGAAATGCAGCCGGTCCAAGTATGATAAGGTAAATGTTCAGAGTTCGCAAAAAGGTCGAAAAGGATTTTAGCGTTGTGATATCATCAACGAAAGAAATTTACATCTTTTTTAAATGAGAACGAAACGATGACGATTTTAATACCCTTTTTGTCTACAACAGGTCAGTGTGTATCGTCTGCAGATATGTTGTACGAAGCAAATAGACTGGCTTGTGACTGTCCCCCCAAATGTTTGTAAGTTCACAGACACACACAAGAAGGTTTTAACTAAGTAAAATGGTGTAATAAAAAAAGAAATTCCTCCCTAAATTGCTCAACCAAACCTCAAACGGAATGAAGCACGATCTGTTGAAGCACGTGAAAATGCCATATTGGCTTAGTGGAGAAGCCTGGAAATACACATAAACAATTAACAAGTCTTACATCTGTATTTGAACAAAAACGAATTATGCAATCAAATGACCTAGTGTTTCAATTGATTTTTCTATAATAGAATTTGTTATTTATGACTTTTACTCTTGTCTACTCAATGTCACTTCTGTATAATATGCCTTATGCTATACCCCTTTCCTTCTGTCTGTTTTGCAGAGTGTATGTATATATATATATATATATATATATATATATATATATATATATATATATATATATATATATATATATATATATATATATATATATATATATATATATATATATATATATATATATATATATATATATATATATAAACAGATTACTTCAAGTTCAAAGTAATGAAATCTATTACTAAGTTTCATGTATCTTGCAATCCTCAAATAGAAGGAGGATTGCAAGATGCATGAAACTTAAGTAATAGATTTCATTACTTTGTACTTGAAGTAATCTGTTTATTTATAACGCTCCGCTCAAGCATTTAGCACTGTAATTTCCCACGAGGACATCTGTATACTTATATATATATATATATATATATATATATATATATATATATATATATATATATATATATATATATATATATATATATTTATAAGCATCTTTACCCAGCTGTTTGTGTCTCTACTGTCCTTCCTCTCCTTGTCTTCTGACCGCCTGTATTCTGGCTTCTATTTGCTAGGTATATGTATTTCTGTTACTCCATGAATAATTAATGATACATTTATGTTAATGCATTCAGAACGGTTTCATATGCAAAAGAAACATCGTCCGCCGTATGGCCCTCATCAAATTCTGAGGTAAGATTCCCATATTAATAACATTACTGGTAGCACACTCTCAAGAAAACACTCTGTTTTGTTGTTTTAGTCACATTTCTTTAGGTTATAGTGTAACATTTAAAAATATTTCTTATGTGTGCATTTCACCAGGATTTCCTCCATCTTTGATTAAACAGGATTATGTCCGTGGAACGTTGAGGAGTAGAAGTTCAAAGCTGCGTTCGTTAATAGAAGAGCAAGAACGAACTGGGCAGGACCTATTAGAGTAACCGCATAGTTTACAACCCACATTGGTATAAATGGAAACTTACGTACGCTATTGCTGAAGTGTTTTGCTGGAAATATGTAGCATCGCAAATGGAGACTTTTAAGAATGATAAGACAGTTGTAGCAACATCTGTAGTATGGTTATATGTGGCAGCGGATTCTCAACACGAATCACTATATTGAAATAAGACACACTATAACAATACGGCAAATTATATCTTTCACAGTTACCTCTGTGTAAATGTTTCGTGGAATCAAACATCATTGTCTTATTTGATTTTCACCGTTTTAATACACAGGAAGAATGTTTTGAAGTTGGCGGTGTATTTTCGAGACCTGACACATCAAGCAATCAGTCAATCGCAGTTATACACGGTATTTATATCAACAATCACTGCTATCGATGCATTTGTTCAATAACTGAGTTTTGTCAATTATTGTCAAACATTTGCACGCACGTCATCTTATAATATGCTAGATTTGCTGGAAATTTTGCACAAATATACAGAAGCATATTTCTTCTGCCATGCGACAGTATTAATATCAAATAAATATTTCAACTCGCTAAAAGTTTAATAAATCACGTTGTTGCGCAATGACATGAGTTTGGAACTTGTCGAGTTCAGCAAATTGATAAGTCGATATGAAACATGCCTTTCTGATACTTGCAATCTGCTTGGAGTTCGACGACACAATATGACCCAAGTGACCAATTTAACTGGTGAAAACAACACAAGTATTCAATCAGCCATTACTATGATCTGTTCCAGAAAATGTCCTTGGTGAGCGACATCGGTGGCAACCTCGGTTTATGGATCGGCCTGTCCGTTTTGACCATAATGGAATTCGTGGAACTCATTTTCGACATGTCCGCCATCTTGGGGGTTTTATGTTCTGCAAAAGGAAAACGCACTGAGATGACCGGCGAATCGGAAAGAAGAGTCCGGCAAGACGGTCAGTTCTACAAGAATCCAGAACAAGGTGTCACCTACAGAAATGGTGATGTCTATTACACAAAGGGGAGGAACTATGACGGTGACAACGAACGTCAATATAATGGGATTCTCTCTGCACACAGAGATATTT
This sequence comes from Ptychodera flava, assembly GCF_041260155.1. Lineage (NCBI taxonomy): Eukaryota > Metazoa > Hemichordata > Enteropneusta > Ptychoderidae > Ptychodera > Ptychodera flava. The sequence goes on from NC_091948.1 coordinate 5,806,209, forward strand.
ATTTACCAAACGGCGTGATATAGAACAGTTAGAGTCAATGATTTTGAACAATCATTCAGATGATGTAAATTTTGTAAAATACGTCAATACTGTCATAGAGAATCCATAAATTTACAGAGAAGAAACTTCATTTTATGAATGAAAAAGAGCTACACTCAAGAAGAAAGTTTTCTTTGAGAATCGTTACACCTTTAACTTCTCAGCCAGTGCGTTTTGCATATCAACCAATGGAGATGCACGTCAAGCGATCGTGTGACTGCTGTAACCTTGTTGTGACTGCTGTAACCTTGTAAACCTGCCGATGAATGTTCTGTAGATAAACATTTCTGATGTTGAATGCCTATCACCAACTTAATAACTTTTCACTTCGAAAGGATCGTCTAAGACACCCTGTGGTAATCTTAAAATGATCAATTATGGACGTTCACAGATCTTCAAGTTAGCCAAGTGTAAAACTTAAACTCTTATTTCAAGAATCAGTCATGATATATTCATCAGATGGAACACAAAATACGACAACATTTTCTTCAATCCACATTGTGATAAAATATGGCACCAAAACAGATATAAGTTATCAGAAAATTACCGACATATTTACACTTTAGGCCTTTTCGTGTGGACCTCAGGCCTGATATTTTATAAGGTATAGAGATGCTAAAATTGAATTTTTTTGATAATATCAATTGGAAAATTACCTTTTTTAATGAATTGAGTAAGTTTTAAAAGTCAACAGATATTTTGTATTTTTCTTCTTTCTTTGAGTGTATAGATTTCTATGAAAGCCTGTCCTTAAAAGCCACAGAATTACTAGTAAGGTTAATCAACTATATCGAGCAAATTCAGTTTTTCACTGTTGCTGCCAGGTATTAGTAGTGGATATCATTAAAGAATAATATAATTTTTTTCTATTTTTCGGTAGAATCGTTAATATATGTAGTACGGAGCTGGCAAAGCTTTCCGAGGGAGAGCATTTTTAAACTTTTGACGCGTTTCAAGTTTTGTATAAATATTAATAAGCAGATACTCTTAATATAAGCTTATGTATAGTAATAAATTGATTTATAAATGTGCGAATTACGATGTATTCTCAATGGTTACAACATACCATTATATCATCTCGTTGACGTTTACCGTAAAATATCAGGGTTGTCATTATACAGCCAACGTCGATATGCACTCCCTAAAATATTCAGTGTTGGGCTGTTCCATATACTAGTACTCTGCCCTTCACATAGACAAGCAAAGTCGTTGCCGCTGTTTGTCTATCTTTGGTGTTACTGACATCAACATTTGAAATGGAATGAGGTAGAAGCCTGGGACAGATTTTCGGGACTCTTTTACGGTACTCTCTGATCTGTTGATAGTGAGGACTCATTTTCAAGCCAGTGGAGGAAATTATTATTGTTCTGTGAATCGTAAAAGGTAATTCTGAGGCTTAGCGGCCATTTTTGAATTTGATTTAATTTGTTTCTCTAATCCTGTATTTTCCAAGGTGACCCGCCTGTCTCACTCTTGATTGTGATGGAGGATCATTTAAAGTTAATTTCTTTGTGAAAAGTACTCTGACCAAGATCAAACCTTCCGCGATACTACGAGGCATCGAGGGGAAGGGAAATGCCACCGATACTATGAATCAAGAAGAAAAACTACCAGCATTGTCACAGGAAAAGCTGAGTGCTGAAACCAAACAGCATGCAGTGGATCCTAGGATTATTTTAGCTTATGATAATACGATGAAATCCCCGTGTCTTGATAGTACTACGTTTTGGGATGAATTAGACTGGGTAGGAAATGTTCCTCCTCGTCTTCCAGAGGACGGGCGATCTCTTCAAAACAGATCTGGGATTATTGCCGTATAATGCATTGCCGTATAATGCATCTTCTCCCATTCACGAGTCAACTTCCTTAGCTGGATTCTTGAATGTTTGTTCGTCTTATCAGTACTCGCACTAAATTTGTTTAGTTTTCGGTCGCGTATTTCGACAAAGCCGAGCAATGTCAAAGGTTTGCATCGTATTTATATCAAAACTAGTACCCTTGTTTGGACTATCGGAATCGAAACCATAGACACAAAGATGTAGTGTCGGCCTTAAGCCAGAGTACGCTTTGGGAGAGGATATTCGGACTCTCCAATTCATGCTGTTTGGTATCACTCTCAATTTTTACTAACGGTATTTTCTTTTGGTCTACCACGTGTGGGGACTCATTTTAAAGGTATACTGTCCCCTGTTCCAAATTTGCCTCAGTTACCATGGAAAGAGAAAATCTAACCAAACACAAATTTTAAGCGCGTGGCCGCTTTTTAAAAACAGCGCCCTCGCATGGGAATTTTGAATACAAGGAACGCCCCTTTGTCCATATATGGGCATATTTAGATTGCAGGTGACGGTATACCTTTAAGCTCATTGAGTAAATGAAGTTTACACCGTCAAATGAAAATGTGAGCAAAAGTTTAGACCGCACAAAACCTTAAATTTATTAATTACACTCCAAAACACAATAATAGCCCGAAGAGACACAGAGGAGTGACTAGAACCATTCTAAATGACAGATACATGATGTTTAGAGAATGACTCAGGCTTTGTAATGTTGAAAGACATTACTCTGTGTGTATATGAAAGGATTAACTAATCAGAGTCAATCCCGACACCCTTTAGCAGACAGAGAAATATGTAGGACAGATGTTTTCAACAATTATGAGTCGTTTGAATGTGTTTGGATACTGGCGTGGTGATAAAAGGTGAGAGAAATTCCTTTAATTTTTTATTTGTAGTCACATGTCAAATTTGTAAAGTTTCCTCGGGCACTGCAAAGATTGTAGGTCACAAAGTCTTCAAACGGTCTTCACATATCACGCTTACAATCAAGAAAGAGTTTAAGTCACGATTTTGATTAAGCTGTCGTCGGATCATTTTACGGAAATGCCTAATTATTTGTCCTTGCTGATCGTAGCCTTTGACCTCCATGTTAATTGATCTTAAATGAATTAACACCAGTGGGATATTAGATTATCTATGCATACTCAATAAAAAGACACCGTAGAATTGTGTCATTAACGCTAAAAATTAATCTTTCACATCATGCAAGCTCGGATACAAACACGAATATACTTTTAACCGGATAACTATAACAAATGAACTGTCACAGCAGGTATAAACTTTCTGATGTTCAAGAGTAATTACACTGTATTCACACGAAAATGTTATAACTAAAACCATCCACCCAGATACATTTAAGCACACTTGGAACTATCTAGAACACATATATGCAACAAATATGAGTCGCCGAATATTGCAATCTTAAGGTAGAACGCACCTCGGGGACAGAAATTCGGGCCTTCAAGTTTTATCAATTCTCTCCTGACCTACCACTTGTGGGGACTCATTTTGAAGCTCTTGACGAAAGAAAAGTTTTCACCGTCTTAGTTTTTCGAAAATCGAAAATTTTATTTTTCCCCACACAGTTAACACAGGGATTGCGGCCATTTTGAATTTCAAATATCGAGAAATCGCAAGTAATTTGTCTCTCTAGTACCAAAGTTTGCACGGTGACCAACGATTGTTATTCTTGCTTTTATAAGAGAATGGTCGAACGTTTCATTCAGGAAAGTTTGAGCAAAAGTTTAAGTCTTTCACTTTCAAGGTGCATATTACCTTAAAGGTATACTGTCACCTTTTCCAATTTTGCCAGAGTTATATATAAAGAGAAAATCTAGCCAATTACAGATTTTAAGCGGGTGGCCGCTTTTTAAAACCAGCGCCCTCGCATTGGCATTTTGAATACAAGGAACTCCCTTTGACCATATATGGGCATATTTAGATTACAGGTGACTGTATACCTTTAATTTCAAACATTTGGAGCATTATTGGATAATGGCGTGGTGATCAAAATATGAGGTAATTACATGTCAAATTCGTAACTTTTCTCAGCCAAGAGTATACGTTACAAGGTCAAACGACGTTTATATTCCATGCGTATTAAGCTTATCACAAAACGGTGCAAGGCAGAATTGTAATGAACTTGTTGACGTAACGTTTTTCGGAAATGCCTGAAAACGTTGTCCTTACTGATCGTAACCTTTGACCCGAATCCTGATTAGATCTCGCATTGAGTATCATGGAAGGGATATCAGACTAGTTATGCATATTCAACAAAAAGAGACGGGGAAATTGTGAAATCGAATGTAATACCAGAACTTTTACAGCATGAAAGGGCAAAACAATAATTCAAATCTTAATAATTGAAAAATCAATTACAATTATAACAAAGGAGCTGTCACAGTGACTGTAAGCAAGTGGACAATGCACTCTAAATGGATACCCTGTTTATTCCAAGCTTGTCGTAAATAGTCAAAGGGTTTTCGCCATGGTTGCTAAACGTTTCAGCTGACATTTAGGTTTTAAAAAGTCACGTGATTTCTTCGTTGACGGACACCTCACCACTGAATAGTCAATATAAGGTGTATTGCACTTAGAGGAGTTGGACATAAAGTCACCGTTTGCATGGCGACATGGAAACGTGTAGTCGAAGCAAATCCGTTGGATTGAGCATTAATTAGATGAGGACCGTAGATGTAAGCGCGACTTCGACTTGCTCGCTTCATCAGTTAATTTCATCCCTGGGGCGAGAGCGAAATATTTTTGTTCAGAAAACGCTCCGATTTTATTGCACACTTGGTTAGAAGAACTTTGTGGTTAAAGGTATGGAAATCGATCCCAGGGCCTAGGAGTGGCACATGTAAAATAGTGTGTATCTTTGCGTCAGAGGCGGAATAAACTATGAGTGTATCTATTTATCCAGGAAATCTTAATCCCGACTGCTATGTTTGTACGCATATAGAGCCAGCCAACGTTAGGGACACAAAAAACAACACAGGGAACAAACAGGCAGTGGCTTTGAACAAAATCAATGTACCCGGTACTTCACCGATATTCGTAGCTTGACGCACTTTGAATATAGCTCGTAACAAGGGACAGAGGAAAGCCCATGGAACTACGTGTACAACTATAACAGCCACTCATGTAAGTTGGTGCACAGTGGAGATTTTTTGGCTCAACAACTTGACGGATGATGGACTGACCTTTCCCATGCAAGCCACTTATTATCTTACTCGATTCAGCACAAAATTTTCGTATTGACTGTTGACGCGGTGTTTACAGTTGTTACGTGGTGGCAAATCCTAGTCGAATCGACGACTGCTGCGTAAACAGTCACTGAATCACAGTCCCTCTGTGCACGCATTTACGAGCACTGGATATTTTTACCGTTTTTAATCGAAAACCGTCCGTATACGCGTATGACGGTGACAAAAACAACACAAGGAATCTGGCATACATTGTTACTGAATTACTTTGACCAAAAAATTCACCTAAATTCCGAACTATGATCATACAGAACTCTGCAGGTTTCCGGACTAAGCGACCCCAAACCGACCGGATCTCAGTCAACTGTACGGGCTCGACGTCTACTCTGTCAGCGTCAACTCAAACTTTCATTCCAGACAACTTTACCCAACAAACTGGCAATATACTAAATTTACGTTGAAAAAAATTCAAACTGTGTATCGTATTGAAAAAAATCTTACCGGGGCCACGGAGCAAATTAAAAAGCCAACAAACCCCAACAGAAACATTGGAATGATCATTAGTGTGCAAGGTTGCTGTCAGGGTAAAAAAATTCTAGCTTTTTCAGGACGGTGCAAAAGGCGGGGCAGAATAAGACAAGATTACGACCAATGTGTTACCGCCGATGGTACATAACGTACTGTTGATAGCAGGTAGTTCGGTGTCCAGTGATAAACACGATTCCTAATATACCACGGCTGTTGATCAACTGCCTCCGATCGAAAATTGTCAATACAAAGACATGATGTCAATAATTTTGCGAGATTATAAGTACCCGCTGTCTTCTCGCCAAATAGCTGCGATCAAGATTATTATGATAGAAGCAATTGACCGCCGAACACCTGCTTGCTGTTCTTACACACAACGTGTAAAAACGATTATTCCTGCTGAGAAATGCGACAGCAAATATTGCAATGTGAATTTCTTACCATCTTCCTCGCAATGATTTTTTTTTTATCTGTGTCCATGGTTACTGGACCATTTCTGACAATTTTTACTGACAAAGAATCAGTTCACACTTATCGTGGGAACACATTGCAAACACGTTCAAAAAATTTTCATCACATGAAAGATTACCGTAATCCCCGTTCCAAAGATGTAAGAAATGTATTATTGGTTGTTTATCATGAACAATCCCGAACTGCAGCCTCTAAATACAAAATGATTTTTCTTCTGAACAACAACTGTTCCTGACAACTTTACAATCGCACTCCGGTCATCACATGACGGTTGTAACCGTACATGTGCTGCTGCCAATGGAGAATCAAAAATCAAAAGTCAAAAAGTATAGAAAAAAATATCAATATCCAAGCAATGTACTAAAACAGAGTAATTTTGATAGGGTCAATTTATTGTATATTATAAAAAATCTCCAGGCCACTCGGAACATCGTAAGATTATGATCTCACTCGTTCGAATACTACCGGTATACTACACTCGGACGGTAGGGTAAAACTGGGAACTCAGATCGTTATATACTGCTTCCGTCAAGCGAATCCGCTTAGCTAAAGATGGTAAAATGACCATAATTATTATTGCTAGTCTCTGTAAATTTTGCCGACTATTCGTTAGTAGTTGTCGAATTTCTTGAGTTTGTCCGAAAACTATTTCAGTGAATGACGTAAGGTTCAAGACAAGTGAGTGCGAACGCAATATCGATATCGGGAAAGCAAAATCTAGACAATCGAGGAAGAACATAAGAGTCTATTACATGTAATCTGCAAATTAAATGAATCCTAGGTAATACTATGAAAGTAAAAAAGGTAATGTTGTGCCCTGGTTGGGAAAGAAAAATTGATCAAAAAAACGTCAGATAATATTAGAGCAATTTAGTAAAAAACAAGCTCAGAAAAACGTGTAGAGAAGAACGACATCACGGCGATCTTCAGACCTTTCATCATGTTTCAGTCTGAATGTCAACATTTGATGCTATAATCTATTTCAAGTGTCTCTTTTTGGTCAAATCCGACAGAGATGAGTCAATCGCGATTTAGTTTCATCGCCCCGACCCGACAGGAAATAATGCAGCTCATGGGCACCTGCATAATCGTGGCATGAAGGTATCCAATGGGCGTCCACTGCCTCGGCCATTGACCATGCATCGCCAGCAAACAACGGTTTTAGACGTCACGAGAGCATTCTTTTCGCACTCTGAGAGCGGTTGAGTGATTTGGGTAGGCAATTGGATTTGGATCGGACTCGAGTTGATTTCGGCCGAAAACAGTATGAAAAGTAGTTGTTCGTGCTCCGTCCAAATTGGATCCGCATGTTGCCGGTTTTGTCCATGGCAATCAGCAGAGCCGTGGTGTGAGGCCGTATAACGCCGGGAACACACGGCATCGTACGCAGGGCTAGGCCACTATATACTTCCAAAAGAGATCTATCATAAAATATCGTACTGTAGGTCAACATACACATCACCGATTGTACACAGATCAACAAACAAACAGGGAGAGGCAATCTGCTTGAAACCATGAAGCAGTCCGTTTGTGTCTGAACTCATCTGAGACTGGTGTTCAGTAACCGTTGGTCAAGTATTTTGCTCAGTGGTAAGAATCGTTTATTCATTGTTGACATCGTAATCGATCCGATGTACACATCAAATGTTTGATCGTTTGCACCTTTTCGCGTCCCCTCGTGATTGGCAGCTGTTTGAATGCTTTCATCTATTGTTCTGTGGACGCTTTGAACACAACATCGAAGCAGTTTTGGCATCAAAAATCAACTTAAAATGGAAAAAATGAGAGAATTTCACCAATAAGGTGATGCAACAAGTATTCACAAAACGTAATATGTTGGAACAATGCTTTAATTTACACCATGGTTGTTGAAAGCTCCAGATTTTCGGGAGCATTCGTTGACGCTGTTACCATACGCCACTCATATTGGATTATGAATGCCCAGGGAGATAGGGGGTATTTATAGGCTCCCCTGCCTTTAAGTGCACTGCCTCTGACGTTTTCATGCATATCGAGGGAGAGTGATTCAGTAGACGATTCTTGATGCTGTTTACCGATACAAATGGGTCAGGAAAGGTCATGCTGATTGTAAAGCCAACACCATAAAATATCCCCTTTGAGCCTTTTGAAACCCTCTTACTTCGTCCGAAGAGTCAAAACTGCTGTCCATACACCGATAGCAGCTAGCTAGTGTTGACGCATCCATAATGTAAGTTTCAAAACGACTGATTTTCAGTCTCTCGTTAGGAAATGACAAATAACTAGTAAATGGCCTAGATTATATTTAAAGTTAGATTAATTTGAATGTAAAACCATGCCCTTGCATCTACTCGAATGTGAAAGACATATGGTGAGCTCCATTGTTGTCGGGTCTACACTGTATTGAATGAACAGGGGCACTACATTGAAACTTTACACACCAGGTCACCGTACTCTCTCACGCTTTTCACGATACTCTCCTCACACGCTTTTCTCATCTACAAGCCGTATAGGCAGAATATCACAAAGCTGGCCATAGATAGCATGGTCGTGGGAATCATGACGTTTCAGTCTCCTTAAAAGCTTCGGTAACCTTGAATTCTAAAGAATAGTGTTTTAAACGTCAGCTTTTTTGTTATTGTTTGCTTTTCGACACGAGCATCGAATAGAATTCACTTCAGGTAGTAGACGCTTTTAAGTTTACCTAGGGAGTCTTTCCGCCAATTACAGCCGACAAAACACACGACACAAACGCTACAATCACCATTGCCCCTACAGATATACTCGAGGAAACATGGAGTCTCGACATAATAGACGTCTTGATGAGGGCGGAGCAACTAAGGACAAGTATAGAGTATTACTTTCTGATGTCATAGCTAACTCATCTGTCCACGGTTTGCCAAATATTCGGAGAGCTAAAAGTGTGCCGAAACGAGTATTTTGGTTAGTTTCCTTTCTCACTGCTGTCGGGACGTTTATCGGATTGAGTTCTAATTTAGTCGAGAAATACTTTGATTACGGTGTTGCCGTAGGCCTGCAGGTCGACGTCGAACGGGACTTGACTTTTCCCGCCGTTACAATCTGCAATATGAACCCCCTGCGAAAGTCGTTACTGAACGAGGACCAATTGTCGCACCTGCGTTCCATAGTTGCAGGCGCCGAGGGAGAGAATGAAGCCAACAAACCCGTCAAAACAACTGATGAAACTCCATCGAATGACACCAGAAGAAATTCAAGTGACCAGGTAAGATAACGTTGCGTCCACGTCAGAGACATGTTGAATTGTAAGTGCTACTGGCGAGATGAAACATTAAGGAGCGCCGTTGAAAATCAGATTAAAATTCTCTGTTAGTTCTGCCCGGATGAGAGAGTTCAAAGAAATATACACTGTCTCGCAAGCAACCTATCAACATTCAATATCGATTGAAAAAGCACGTTCAATATTTGTAATAAAAACTGTTTTCAAGGGAACAGAAAAGTGCTTTTGCGGAATATTATTAATGTTTCCACTCGACCGTTTTATTAGGGAACCGCAACTAAAATCTGATCGTAAACCTTATACCGTTTTGCCAATTTAAAAGTAGTGTACAAATTCTGTAGAAATGGCGAAAAAACTGTTTTCCAGTCCACAACTCCGAGTGCAAGTAAATTATGCAAACTCTCACAATGTAATGCGATTGTACATACTTATCTCAGATAGATTAGAGGTTCTCATGAATTCAATGAAGACTAATTGTGACTGGTTCCAATTTCTGCCGTACAAAGAAAGTGAATTATCCATCCATCAATAATAAAGACTAGTATGATATTAAATCGTAAGCAAAGGACTTTATCAAAATAAGACACAGTTAAAGTATAATTGATCTGGTAAATATTGGACGAAGCGGAGAAACGAAAGTAATAAAGGTAATGTTTGAAATGTCCTTCGACATAGGATGCATCATTTACGATCCTAGAGAAGAAACTATGACGAGCAATTACACATCGACCTAACAATCAAGTATTTGTCCAAACAAAGACGTGTGAAATATACAGCATGCGATAGCGACAAATTAAAATTTGATTAAAATTTTCAAAATGTCCCTTTTTTGATCGTTTAGTTTTCATCAATTACGAAACACATATTGCAAACTAACAACCTTAACGATATTAAATGTAAACATCATTTAACACGCCGTCTTGTTCTCTTTTGTTTGAATTACGTGATTGATAACATGTGATCACTTAATTTCCTCTGATCGATAATATCATTGTATACTCACGGCAATTTCCATGCTCGGAGAAGTTACCCATTGAAATCATTGACAGATAACAGCGACTTACATTACACGTCGGGTAGGTTTGCAGCAACGCATGCACTTTCATCACTTAAGTTTGCTTTAGAAAGTGTCAATATTATGAACTAGATGCTTGGGATTATCGCAGGCATGGTGTTACATTGAAATTAACGTACCGGTCGACATCCTTTTATTCGGGTCGTCAGCCTGCTTGACGGGGAGGGAGGGGGCAGAATAATCCCAGTATATCACCTGTTCCCGGGAGTCTGTTCATTTCTGGAGGAGGTATCTCTCAATTAGCCTCACACATTGACCTTACTTTCGACAAAAGAATTACATAAATGAATCATATATATTATAACTACTTTAGGAATGTGATCAGGTGTTATGTGCCATCTGTTCAGTGCATAGCCTTGAAGGACGCACGAGTTAAGTAACGACTTTACGTTTTAGCACCCTGGAAACTTAGATAAATTTCTGTTTACATAGCTCACACAGGAGTTCTATTCAGCGTACAATACTAAAAGACAATCGGCATTTCGTTGCAAAACTATATCCATATTTGATACGATTGATATTTGGTAATAGAAAAATGATTCCATTTTGTTTTTTGTCGACTGAGAAGGGACACACGTTCATTCCTTGCGTTCACATTGCCTCTGAGCAATTGAACCAATTGTCAACAAAGCACCGTATGCGAATAAACGAAACCATCTGTGTTTGATTCTGTTTTCGCTGAATAAACACCGATATGATATAGCCATGTAATTCAACAGGGGTACATCTGTCGTATTCCAATGCTTGCAATACTGGTGAACAACCTCACTTTGTATACAACAATTATTCTCTACTTAAGGTTCCAATACAAGTAATTGACCTTTTTAAGCTAACAATTCTCTAGTGGTTAATAAGCTCAGAACCCCGTAAATTATACATTATCTAAAAGCCTAGATATAGGGGAACATTTTGGTTACCATAGTGTCACCATTGTTTAAATAACTGTCATGAGACAGGTAATTTGCATAACTTTCAAAAATCGGTTTTCCCTGTGTTTTGTTTCAATGCTTTGAGATATGTGGCTGAAATTTGAGATATGTGGCTGTCCTAAGTTTGTCTCAGAATTTTTCAAACCTTCTAAAACAATTTTTATGACAGAAAAACTTCCAGAGCGATGAATTTAACCCTAGTTGATTTCTTTAAAATTGTGCTCCAAAAATAACTAAGCAAGATATAAGACACAGTTTGGAAGAGCATTGTGACAGCTTGCATTGCAGCAAGTTTAAGTGAGATATTTTTAAGTATTGAGACAAAACATATGGAAAACCTATTTTGAAAGGCTATGCAAATTACCTTTCAAGTGAAAGTTATGTAACAATGATGACACTGTTGCTACCAAAATGTTTCTCTATATCTAGGCTTTTAGAAAATATATAATATACGGGGGTTCTGAGTTTATTAACCACCAGAGAATTGATATATTAAAAAGGTAAAATACTTGTCTTGGAACCTTAATAGCTGCCCTTATCGGCAGTTTATATTCGTTATACCACTCTCCGCCTCGTGCCCATTGTTCTAACCATGCTTTCTAATTTCCATAACCGAATATTTTATTATTACCACCTGGCTTTCTTTTGTTTAAAAAGTGTCCGATTTACAAGTTCTTTTGTTTAAAAGTGTCCGATTTACTAGTAAATCGGACAGTTCTTTTGTTAAAAACTGTCCGATTTACTAGTAAATCGGACATTTTAAACAAAAGAAACTTGTGAGATGGACACTTTTTAAACAAAAGAAAATCACGTGGCGACGAGTAAAAAAAACATGCGAGACATTAACCAGAAGGAATTTATTTCACCATCAAGTACAGAGTAAAGACACTTTAAAAGAATCACCGGACTGAATTAATTTTGCGTGACTGTACATCTCAAAATCAATTACAGGTCACCGTGAAATAACGGTATTGATTGCAAATATCACTTCTGTCTTAGGGTTATTGTTATCACGATCATTCGAAGCTGAAATTTAAGACTTCAAAGTCAGTTGTCAAACACTGAATGTGGAGATTTCAGTCGCCTTTGGTAAAGTTAAATCTAGCTACAAGCAAACACGCAGTACCACAGTCATTGTGGATCTAGACATATTGTTTTTTTGTACTTGCAGTTTCTGTTGCGCCTTTCTCTGACGTGGCTGTGTAGCTTGGTCTTCCGATTGTGGCCGTTAGCACTGGCGTGACAGGGGACTTTTCTTTTCCATCTTTGGCTTTGGTAGTTGAAGTGCACCGGATACAGCTTTCATTTGTACTTCATCCGCCATATCGAACTACGTAGAGCGACTCGGCAATTGCATGTATGCTGCTCAAAGTTTTCGACCCAAATGAGCAAAGCGTGACTCTAACGTCGATCTGCAAACACCTTTTCACTTCATTCAACCAACCAATCAAGCAAATTCATACAATTCAAATAAAACCAGGTGCTCAACACGTCATCGCACTACAATAGCAACACATGTCAACTTTGTTTTATCCAATCATGGGTTGTTTTTTTATACTTTCGTTCAACAAGGTGTCAAAACGCGTCAATGTTTTCCTGCCAAAGTTTCAACGTGCACTGCACTAAAATTACAAATAAAAACTTTCGGCGTGCAAACAAGGCTCAAAAACTCGGCAAATTCGTGGTATAACACGGTAAGCGAACTCGTAGTCGGCGGTTTACGGAATTTAACGGTACAGTTTGCCATAAAACTCCTCGGCCCTGCGGGCCTCGGAGTTTTACTGGCAAACTGTACCGTTAAATTCCGTAAACCGCCTCCTACTCGTCCGCTTACCTATAGTAAATGTCGTCAAGATCGCCCATACCAATGAAGGATATTACAATGCTTATGAAATGTTGGACTGAAGAAAATGTTAAAGGGAAGACTTGATTTAATGTTATCTTTCCCTTCGCTCATATTGTTTGTTTGTATTGTGGTGATAGAAATAGTTAAAGGCCATTTTATAAATAAACGTCGGAGAAATATTTACCCGCTTTTAAAGTTTCAGGGAACAGCAAGACATGTATAGCCTGAATGTTTGGGTTTGATTGGGCTGTCCTTACATCGTAATGTATTTTATCTAAAGTTTCAGGGATATGCTACCTCGTATTATGGTATTATTCGGTTAAGTTATTTCAATGCCATACTGACAACTATCCCGGTCAAATGACTAGTCTTGATCCTGGTCACGTATCTCTTTCATTCGCAGGAAAATATATGCGTACAGTCTAGCTGAAACATTCAAGCTGCTCGAATTTAAACTCTAAACTTGTAATCATAGACTGACTCGATGCTATAGGATCTTCAATCCACTTAACGTAAAGTAGGTGACAAGGCTGTCAATTGAGGAATCCATACAACAGCATTGATGTGCCAACTCTTCACTGCACAACCACTTCTAAAGCTCAAAATAACCTCACTCATACAAGATAGGCTGCAATCACTTATTAATCAAGCAGATTAATCGTTTTTTTCATATATTGCGCTGTTTCGCTAAAATGTATCATTCTGTTATTTTGTACAGCACTCGGGTGGGTACAATTACTGGTCTAACATAAAAGAGGACTTCTACGAAACCCCCGCACGGCACTGGTTGATGGAAAAACAAGTCGAGGACTACCTTGCAGACGTCCGTTCAGATGAGAGAGTGGAAATTGGGCACCAAATTGAGGATTTGTTGATAAACTGTCAATGGAACGGCTTTCAGTGCTCTCCAAGGTGTAATGAACATTAGTAACATGATCTTCAAAAGTTCAATTCGTCAAACAGTTTTTTTACTATACGTTTAAAGACCCTGTCAATCTTTCGGTTGCATTTTATTTCTAACAATCAGATACTATCAAGCACGGAGAAGTGATATTTCATCTCTACAAGTCTATCTCCCACATCTATAATAATTATAGTTCAACTTGGCAGTTTTGTTCGTCACTCATTGGAATATGATCTGTAAAACTATGACTACGACCATTTCAAAAAATGTCTTCTTTGACTAATATACTTGTAGTTCTCGACTTATTTGATATTGTAATTCTCATTTCAGAAATTTTACACCGTTCTTGAATACAGTTTATGGTAACTGTTACACTTTCAATGGCAATGGTAAGGACAATATAACAACAGAGTCTGTCTCAAGCAATTTCGCCGGCTCAACCTATGGTAAGGTATTTCCGTAGACAATCCCAACTGTTCTATTGTTTAGCATAAATTTCATCTATCGGACGATGGGTAGATTATTATCCCGTGCAAATTGGTCGGAGGCCCAAAGATGCTATAAATATCATTCATTCATTCATTCATTAATCGGTAATTAAGGGGGACTAGATTGTCATAATGTAAAATGATGTTCAAGCAGATTTTCTATAATGTTTACATGTTTTATTGAAATTCACAATAGTATATTAAATTAAAGGTACACTGTCACCTGTTCCAATTTTACCACAGCTACCATGGTGAGAGAAAATCTAACCAATCACAGACTTTAAGCGGGTGGCCGCTTTTTAAAAATAGCGCCCTCACATAGGCATTTTGAATACCAAGGAACGCCCATTTGACCATATACGGGCATATTTAGATTACGGGTGACTGTATACCTTTAAATGTAAGTAATTCACTATTACGGGTTATCTTTCTATCGTATCATGTTTTTCAAACTCTTTCTTCGCAATTTTCTGTTGAGATTATTCTCCACATTAAAAGAATTTAGACTTCAAGTGTTGAGTAACATCACTCTATCTATTTTGCCATCGTTCAGAAATGGACAGATATTTGATTTCCGAAGACTGCAGTTATCAAATTTAGTGGAGTTTTCTGCATTTATGAAAAAGGGAGCGCCATGATTAAACTTTAAGAGTAGGAAGCGTTCGTTTAAAACTTTTGAAATTTTGAAATCCTCGTTGAACATAACCCCCATTAACGAGGGAACTACCGGTAGCTTCTGGAAACGCTGGAAAATTACGTCAAACAATATTCAGATACAATATCTTTTCCTCTCAATGGAAGCTGCTGACAAACCCTTTTGTCAACTTTTCGTTGTGATTCTTGTCACAATTTAATGGCATTAGAATGATGTCACAATTCAAAGAAAATTAGCATACGAATTTGCATAATTTCACAGTGGGTGGCATATGACAGAATCGTCTTATCGCAACAAAGTAAGTCGACACGCAGGCTTTGTCATCGTACCTCATATCGAAGGTCACAATAAGCTATAGGTTTTCATATCGCAACATCTTGCAACACCCGTTTCTTGACTGATTTAACAAAATAATTAACTAATATAAGACAGGTATGCTCGTGTTTGCTTTGTGTCCCATATTTAAAACATTATGATCAAACTTTCAACATCAAGTACTTTCCGAAAATAGCTTGTATTATTAGAACTGTGGCTACGCCAAAATCATGGAAGGCAAATTTCATTTTGACTAAATAATAGGGATGAGTGATGTTGCTGGTAAAATTAGCGTATTTATGAGCACGTAGAGGGCTAACCTCTAAAAGCAGTACAGGTCTGTTGTTCACACTTGTACAGAAAGCAAATTATTTTCCATTCAAATATCCGGTGAAAAGCTAATGGATGGCAAATTTAATTCAACACTTGGGTACACTATTCTGGATTTCTCTGTGTGTTTGTTAACGTTTCTTGTATGGTATTCTTTGACGGTATTCGTACTGGGGATCATTTGATAACTATCCGTATATCTTTGTATGCAAATCGCTCTTCTGATATAAATCAAGTTACAATTCATTTAACATTCATTTTAAAGGTATACCTTGTGACCTGTAATCTAAATATGCCCATATATGGTCAAAGGGGTGTTCCTTGGTATTCAAAATGCCCATGTGAGGGCGCTGTTTTTAAAAAGCGGCTACCCGCTTAAAATCTGTGATTGGTTAGATTTTCTCTTTCCATGGTAACTGTGGCAAGATTGGAACAGGTGACAGTATACCTTTAAACTGAATACATCATAAGCAGAAGCGTTATTTAGTCATTACGTGGTCAACACATTGTTCATGAATGCACAATCATATATATGCTGTCGTCGGCTTATGGCAAAATTGGAATGCAATTGCAGGTCTGACGTTGGAATTATTTGTCGAACAAGACGAATACCTTGACAGTCTGATTCACTCAGCCGGGATACGAGTGACTATCAACCCACAAGACGAAACACCTTTCCCGGAAGACACTGGTTTTAATGTTGAACCTGGGAAAATGACATCGGTCGGCATTGTCATGGTAATTTAAGTCTTGATATGATCCTATCAATAAAGCTACCACTGGTATCGATATTTAGCACGCATGAAGCGGACATGAAGCGGACATGAAGCTTTTTTTCAGTTCAAAAAATGTAATATCGCAACAAAAAACATGACTGCTCGCCTTATTTGAAATGAATAACACTTCAAACTTCCATCGATTTAATGAAACTACTGAGAAAGAGCAAATGCAGTTATTTACGCATATCCCGTTACCAACAATGCCGTGATTAAAAGCCAATATTCTTCAAATTATATTGAATATTGCAATATGTTATTATTTCAGGGAGCAATGGAACGATTGTCTGAACCGTTCACTGATTGTGTCCTGGCCAACACAAGTGAACATAAAACGGTATTTGGAGGTTCATATTCCGTAGAGGTGAGAATTTATGAAATATCCTCCATTAAAACAACTTTTTCGTTTGCTACAATGATCAGTACGTAAACTGAGTCACTAGTGTCGTGGCTTTTTCAAATGCGTCGAACCTAGGTTGAGAATTCTAATTTAGTACCGTTAGTACTTGACGAAATGGTGAATGATCTAAGTTGCTGGATTTTCGATGGTTAAACGCAAAATGTTCACTGACTTAAGTTGCATGCTTTGTGAAGGATTATTTAAAGCGTCGTCGGTATTTAAATGGTAAAGAAAGTGTTCACCATGGTAATGAAGGCTAAGCTATCTTTAATATACCACGAAGCCTCGCAATTTAGAAACAAGAGCGTATTTCTTTATGTTGAACGACGTAAATACTTTAGGCTTGAGAACCCTAATTGACTAAGGCGCGTCGTGGGCCGAAACTCATGATATAAGCTGAGGGCCTACTGTCAGCGCAGTAAATCGTCAGCTTCGGGTTCCACATGTACAGCGCCTTCTTACAGCCTTCACCTGAAATTGTCTCTGGGCGACAAAATCGCGAAACTATTAGGGAAACTTAACATGACAGCATATGACATGTCTACCCAGGATGATTAATAAAATGTGACAAGTATTTCAAAAACCAGCCATGTTATAAATCTTTATTATGTCACAGCGTTGGAACAAAATAGGGGATTGGAAAACCGTCAAATGAAAGCCTCGATCACCTCGATGTAAGTCGAGCACAAAAAGTAACAAACACGCTTGAAATATAATGTGACCATTTAAATATATCCTTTATATGAACCTTTGCCGGGAAGAAGATAAAAATATAAATAAGTCGAACTTGGTACTTCATGTGTGAAATCATAATGCTTATGTGCAAGGCGTCGTTGTGTCATTTAATGCGGACTTCACAAAATTGTGATCATTACAGGCGTGTATGAAGGATTGTCTGCTAACTTACATCGCCGAGAAATGTAACTGTACAGATGGTCGATACCCTAAACCAGATGGTCTCGACAAAATCAGGCACTGTCAGTATGAAAACTCTGAAAACCGTAAGTATGTTTTATAACAGTTTGTAAAAGTCATTAGGAATATCGTTACTACGGTTTTGTCCATGCGCAGTTGGGCTTATTATCGAGTATATGTAGGCATATCTCCATATTAAGGTATAGAATGCGTCTCGTGGACATATATTGGGACTCTCAAACTTTTTCATTTCTTTTCTGATCTACCGCATGTGAGGATTCATTTTAAAGCTCATGGTGTGAGAAAACCTTTCATTGTCTTAGTTTTTCGCAAATCGAAAATTGTATTTTTTGTCCATAGAGTTAACACAGGGATGGCGGCCATTTTGAATTTCAAATATCGGTAAATCTTGTGTAGTATGATTTTTTTCTAGTTCCAAAATTTGCCAGGTTACCCCGATTTTTATTCTTGATTTTGAAAGAGAATGATTGAAATATTCTTTTAGGGAAATCTGAGCAAAAGTTTAAGTCTTTCACTTTCGAGGCGCATACTACCTTAAGACTCGTTCATCCTTTACATAGCGATGACCGATTGGGCAAAAAATCTGTCGCTAACGTCTAGCTTGTCACACAGAGAAAATGTATAAAAGTATCAGTTGGTAATATATTCTTGTACTTTCATAGTAACAGTCTGGAACACATAATTTCAAGCAATTCAGTTACTTAACCAGGCTATCGTCAGAGATCCAAAGTGTTCGTTGATCATGAAAATACTAATGATCTTTTCATATATAATGTGCTCATTTGTAGTGTTATTTTAAAATTCAAAGCGCAAAAAGTTGACAAGTGCTTAAATTTTAATGTAGCCAGCTGTATTTGTAACTGCATATTTCAACCGATTTTTATTTTGTTGAAGACATTTTATGACAATTTAACAAATGTTACGTTACTTTAAGATTTCATGTGACTCTGCCAAGTAATATATGTAATTTTAGGCAAATTGTAACTGACATGAAAGAATTATGCATGATTTTCGTCATAACTGTTGTTAGAAGAGTGCAGAATCAGAACATAAAAAGACGAGAAGCAAAATGGTGTTCCCGACTCATGGTTTTAGATACAGCAGGACCGAATACTCCAAACCCCTTTATACTTTTCTGTCTGAGATAAGGGCTAACTTTGAAACACTTTTCCTTGCAATACAAATTTCAAAATGTTTCTTCTGCTTACATTTGTAGAGAATAGGCGGGTTACAATGTCATGAGCATGCGCTTGAAATTTTCTCATTTAATAACATGCTGTAAGCAATGATTTGTGCGCGTTACTTTGAAATCACGCGTAGTTACAGCCTTAGTGTGTATTTGCCGATGCCTCCGAGTGTTTGCACATTCTCTTTTGTTGACATTTAATAAAATATGATCGTAACATTATTTCTTGCATTCTCCATGAAAACTAAGCTTAATGCATTTTGTAAAAAAATTACAAGTTGGCCGTTTGCCAATCTACAGCCTTTGAAATCGGTTAATTTTATTTTATTCAAGCGCAGTTCGGAATAATGTTTAAGCAACAGCAAAAAATAATCAAGTTCTATAGTTTTTTATGCAACTCAATTTACAACAAGAAATCTGTCTGCGTTTTAATGAACCCCAAGGTACACATTTATTATTTAATAGATCTACACTGACGGGTGTGTACCAAATACCAAATATTAGTCGTCGCTGAAAATTTGCATATCTGTGTCATAGCCTGTTTGCATTTTTACATCGTCAAGAGGTGAATATCAATCGCGCTTCTGTTCTCCATTGCAACACACTTTTATATTTTATATTTTATATTCTTTGCAAATCCCTATATTTCGTGCATATCGCAATTTCCCTGTAGCAGTTGTTGCTAAGGCAATTTGAACCTTTCTGTTCTGCCTTGAGATGACAATACAGATAAAGTTCAAGATCACAGGTGTTCCAGTCCGTTCATGGTCGTTTTAATGATTTTTAAACTCCCTTGTTGGAGATTTTCACTTTCCGTGTCAGGCAAATCCTTTTCTATCAAAATTGGGATACTCACTAGTGAGAAATGTTCAAAGAAGTGACAACCGACAGACTCTGTGAAAAGAAAAGTAAATCTTACAGACATGATGTAAACGAATGGTATAATATCTCCTTGCATCTTGAATAGGTGAAAGATACGTGGTAAAATTACCAATAGTCACGTGTCACACAAACAATTATGATTTCCACGTGTACGAAAGTGTAACAAGTTTTCAATATTGACACAATATGTTCATAACCTTTACTCCATCGTCTTAAACTTTGCAAGCATGTTACACTAATGCTAAATTCCCACGCTTCTTTACAGGCAGATGTAAGTCGCAGGCAGATAAGTTATACCAAGCCAACAAACTCACCTGTGACTGTCCTCCCAAATGTTCGTAAGTACACCTAGCACTTGTCCCAACGGGTATAGCGATTATAGCTTGGGTGTTAAAGCCCAACTAGCTGTAACTCTTGAAATTATTGACCTCAAATGTCTTCTTATTTTCTCCTGGTTGTCTCTGAATTCTACCCTGTGAAGGGATATGGGCTTTTACTGCATTAGGAAACCATTCCTTTGTGAAACAGTTGATAAGTAAATTCAAATTTTAACGGTCATTTTGATTTCCTACCATTTTCAAAAAATTGTAATATTACAAAGGAAATAGAACATACAATGTCAAATTCATCCCTACAATCATGGGACTACTCTGTGCGGACTACTCTGCGCAGAAAATTTCAGCGCAGATATGCCAGTCTCCACAATTTTTGCTTTACCGCATGGGGTTGCGATTTAATGTTTGGGCAAACATTTAATCGCAGAGTAATCTTTATCTTTGTTCAAAATTGCATATACTGTCCCAGTGGGTAGTTATAATAAGTGTATACACAACTAAATTAGTACATTCTCGCACAAACTTATTTTAGTTTGAAAGCAAAATCATAAAAATAATGCTAAAAGATACAGCTAGTGTGGCTTTAATTTTGGCAACGTACTTTCTTTCTTTCTTTGTTTACTTGTTAATTACTGCTATTTTCAATTTACTCATCCACAGTTGAAAGACAGTCTATGTACCAAACTCGACAATGTAGTTAATAACAATACAAATACACCACGTAGAGGCTAACAGACCGATTCGAAGTCTGTCGATCTTAGTTAGCCCCATGTGTTTACATATTATAATTATAAATTCATAAAGTACAAACACATGACAACAGAGTAAAAGACGAAAACATACAGCGACCAATCAGAGTCTCTCCAACCATGCACGTGGTTTAAAGGTATACTGTCAGCTGTTCAAATTTTGCCACAGTTACTATGGAAAGAGAAAATCTGACCAATCACAGATTTTAAGCGCGGGTGGCCGCTTTTTAAAAACAGCTCCCTCACATGGGCATTTTGAATACCAAGGAATGCCCCTTTGACCATATATGGGCATATTTAGATTACAGGTGACTGTATACCTTTAGGAGGCTGCGGAATATACTGGCTTTTTAGAATATCAATACAAACGATGTAAAATTGTCACCTCTTGCAGTATTTCCAATTATTGTAATCTTTCCAACGCTGCCAACTCTTACTCAGAGGGACCTTCACTGTTGTGTATCGAGCCTAATTTCCACCTTCTGCATGTGATCTCTCCGCATACCCTTAACTTAGGCCTCCCTTCTATTTGGTACCCTCCAGTTTTTCGGTGTGTAACTCGTTTTCACAAGTCCTTGTGTCCGCCCGCCCATTTCCTTAACTGTCAAGCTGACGTAGTTACAAGAATTACTCTCTCTCTCTCTCTCTCTCTCTCTCTCTCTCTCCTCTCTCTCTCTCTCTCTCTCTCTCTCTCTCTCTCTCTCTCTCTCTCTCTCTCTCTCTCTCTCTCTCTCTCCATCTAAAATTATTGCTGTGTTTTGCATAAACTTTGTTACATCGATACCACTGACAATGTGATTTTCCTTGCATCAATTCAGAACGGTAACATACACTAAGGAAACGTCATCATCCTTGTGGCCGTCATCGAATTCCGAGGTAAAAATTTAGTCTCTTACTAAACAAGCTGAGAAAAGTCTTGAAGGTTGCTTGATGGCTTATAGCCGAATGTATTTTGTCTTTGTCCGTATTCTCGCTTCCTATTCTGTCCTCTTTCTGAGATTCTGATACTTCACATACTTGACAAGATTCACAAAGAAAACTTTCGTTCATATTAGGTATAGCTTCTAGTACAAGCACATGTCCTTATTGAATTACTTAGCAGGTGTTTCGTCACGCTTTTTTTTAAAAGGCATATATTAGTGAATTCTTGAAGGGGAGAAGTTCAAAGCTACAGACTCTTATAGAGGAAGAAGAAAGAACCGGGCAGGACCTTCTAAGGTAACACATTGTTTAGATTGTCCACTTACAGTAGATGAGTTCGCGACTATAAAATGTTCGGAGCATAGACCCTGGGTCTACTTTATATATGGGGAATTTTGCCACAGTTATCGTGTTTTACGGTTCTTGGACACACCTGACATTTACCTTAACTCTATATCCAACTACAGTCCTTTATAGTGTATTGGAAATGTCCGGGTTTAACATCCTGATTTGGTTGATACGAAGCGGTCGACGAGAGACTAAAACTATTGAAATAGTGTAAATGCTTCATCAATAATCTCTTCATACACAAGTTTGAATTCTATCGATGCATCACACTCCTTTTACCTTCATATACTATTCCCATTCACATACATATCGTGTTTTACCGCTGATTCAGGCAAAACGTTGGGAAGTTGCAGATTTATTTCCGCGATCTGACCCATCAAGATGTCAGCCAGTCGCAGTCATACACGGTAATATAAAAGGTCACTTTTTTAGATACCTTTGTTCTATAAAAAGTGTTATTTTTCCACCTTGATGAGTCATTCATCGTATCTGTCAAGATTTTTGTCCGTAATGGGTAATTCAGAGATTGTAGGTACACGCTTTGCAGTTGAGCGTCACAAATTAGAGACATTAAAAATCGAAAATTAAAAAACCCGCATTATCATGGTATATTCATGCAAATGAAAAATGTTCCACCCAACTCATTCATATGTTATCTAAACTTTATTCCAGCGAATGGATCTGGTGAGCGATATTGGTGGGAATCTGGGTTTATGGATCGGTCTGTCCGTATTGACCATTATGGAGTTTGTGGAGCTCATTTTCGACTTGTTTGCCATTTTGAGATTTGTACAAGTCCCGCGAGCAAAACGCCCAGAGATGACCAGTGGCTTGGAAGCAAGAGTCCGGCGCGGCAGTTTTCCGTACGCAACGCGACGGCAAGGCCTCACCTTTAGAAGCGGTGATGTGTATTACACGAACGGGAAGGGCTATGACAGAGACACAACACGTCATAATGATGAGATCTCCTACGTTCGAAGAAATATATATCTGCCAAATAGTTAGTCGAGGGACAGCAAAATAGATTACAAAGCAAACAATAGACGTAAGCAGATAATAAGATATGCAAGTAGTTTTCGCTGTCTAGGAGAAAAGGCGCCCAGCACGTAGCCAAGCAATGTATGGCATGTAATCATCTTTTGCAACTTTAACTCTTTGAGCGCCAAAGTCAATTTTTGTTACCTTTTCAAAATGTAACCCAGTCAAATTTTTCAAATTTTTGCCAAAATTTTGATAAGAAACTGTAGGCAATGAAATTTTATGTCCATTTGGTCAAAACTTATATACAAAATTATAGAAAAATTCATAAAAATTGGTAAAATGCAGCACTCAAATTTTGGTGGGAAAAATTACAGCATTGAAAGGGTTAAAGGAACATAATCAATGTTCTAGGCGTGCCATATGTTTCATTCGTTTCAACGTATAGACCGAGAATGTTGGAATTAAAATGAAATTTTGCATTATTTACAGCATAGCTAGAGACCGACATTCAATAGGCCGTGAACCGGCAAAAGGGCGCCATCTTCAGACAACAAATTAGTTTATCCTATTGGAATGTCATGTAGAGCTAAGGTCAGTGACTGTTTCAAATGGGTTTAGTTGTCAACTACCAATGGGTTTACAAATAGTAACGTTTTATGCAATAGTCAAAAGGCAACACAGTATCTTCAAACTGACACCAAAAGTTTGATAACAGATGATTTTTGATATTACAGCCACACAGCTTACGACAGAAAACATTGGTTCACTTTTTCTTATGTTTTATAAACATTTATTGTCCCTTGTCCATAACCTAACAGTATATATGCAGTTTATAGATATGCCACAAACAAAGAGTACATCTTTGCAATTAAAATCACAAATATCGATTTCATTCATTCATCCATCCATTCATTCATTCTTTCATTTCATTGCCTTTTTGAAATCTTTGACTTACAAGTTCAGTGTTACAAAAACTTAAAATAGGCAAAAAGGCAAATATGGAACCCAGAAAAATAGCTATATGCTAATCGAGTCTGGTCCCATGTTTACATTACATGTTCCACCATGTAGCGTTCAGTGAAATGTTTTGCTAACAATTATAAGAAACATTGTGACGTTGACCTGTGCCAGGTCCAAAGATGCACATTCAAAATTTGTCTACAGACTAAAGGAGAGCACGACGTGTACTTTCAAACCATTTTAGAAAGAAAGTTTGAAAGTGATAGCTCTATTTTTAGAAGTATCGAATTACGAATGAGCAACTGGCGTTCTATATGTTGTTAACTTATCTTCCTTTAAATGATTGCCCTTCTCCGAACTCATACATTATTTGTGGCACTTGACGACTGCATGCAAATTTGAAAGTAGGTTTGTAACCTCCATCTGAGAACGTTTACCCGGTTCTGTCTAATCTATGATACGGTGGGAAGGGATCCACCTCGACCTATGACCATTGCAAACTTGACCTCTTAAACCGACCAACGACCTTTATGAAAGGTTCCGCGTGGAATGTGAAGTGTGCCGAAAATAAGACCAATTTTTAAATTTGCCCGCCCGCTGAAAGACTGCGCACGAACAGCTTGGTTGGCGGCACCTGAAGACCACTGGCAAGTTCATTTGGTTTGTACATCGGATAAGGGTACTCTGGCAAAATGGTTTAATGAAGTCATTCAATATCCGGATATTTTCAAAAGGCATTTCAATTCGGTCCCAGTCATCGCTTATTCCCGGTGGCCATGTCAAACGTTTAACGAAACGATTTATGACATTCAGCGGTCACCAAACTATTTCTGGCTTCTATTAGAATGTGATATTCATGCCGTGAATATGGTATTAATTCATAGTAGCACACATTGAATCAAATCACAAGAGATGTCATGTCAGTATTAATCGATCAATCTATGTCATGTACGATGAAAAGACTTGAACTGTGGTGACGTGGAGGGCGCCAATCCAGGGCGGTAGAGTTCAAAGGATGCATATACAGGAAGGAATTTGTCATTGGCAGCAACGGAAAGAAATTGTATCTGTCAGCGGTGTTTAAAGTAATGGGAGATACTATTATCAAAGTTATGAAATCAAATTATTAGTCAATTTCTGTCAAAACACAGAACATACCCGAGCTGTTTTAAGTGAAAAACACTTATCCATGGCAACAAAGGTTGTATACACAGGAAGGACCTTGTCAGCCAAAGCGGTGGATGTAAGAGGTTCTATCTGTCAGCGGTGTTTAACGGGAAGCCGACGTCGGAACTGCGCCTGTGCGAGTTTCTTGTTTGCATACAATGCATTTCGTGCATGATATATGCACATCATCATCATAGCTGCAACATTTCAATTATACGATGTAGATTATGACAGACATGTTTTAACTTTCATCAATCACCATTGTACCTTGGATACAGTATTTGCATAGGTCGCATGGGTCCTATACGTATATACGACCTTTGAGCGCAGTTTCGACGACTGTATCCCTTTAAAGATAGTAATGGGGATACTGTAACAAAAGATACGAAATTAATTCTTATTTTAACAGTATTCACACATTCACAGATTTAAAGGTTGCTGCGATACGACTAACTGCAGAAACGTCGGTGCTGACGAAGGTAATTTACAACCGGCGCTTGCTCTCCTTTTCAAAATTGATTCAATCAACGAGGCGCGTGGCAGTGTTATCAACGCATCACCAAAAGCGTATAAGTCATGCCGAGTGTCATGTCGGATTTCAGTAAAACACATACGAAGGGGATAAAATATTGCCTTGTGTGGTTTTCTGATGCCTGTAATGCGGAATGCATTGTATCTTTGCATTTACTGAACTTTGCGAGCTAATATACTAGTGGTGTAGAAAAGCCTGCAGGTTTTGTTTGCACTGCAGTTGATTATCAATCATCGTCAATATTCGAGTTAAACCTTGTTATTAACCGATATTAAGGCAGTTCGCGCCTCGAACTTCAAATTCACGTTTTTGTTCAACATGGATACTTTAACCTGTCCCGTTTCGAATTAAAGAGAATAAAGTAACAGGGGTCACCATGCAAAACGAGGTACCATAGAAACAGATAACCCAATATTCACTTCTATTCACTTGAAATTCAAAATGGCCACCATCCCTGTACTAACCCTACGGAGAAAAACATAAATTTTTCGATTTTCGTAAGCCGGTGAAAACTTTATTTACCCCAGAAGTTTCAAAATGAGCCCCCACAAGTGGTAGACCAAAAAAGTATTGTAAAAGTTTGATAGTCCGAATATGTTCCCGAGGTGTACTTTACCCTAAAAAGAGACTGAATGAATGAATGAATGCAACCTTTCACCACCATGGTTTGTCCCAAATCCATTGTTTTCTATGGTAAAGTTGGACCTGTATACAGGGAACTGGGGGTGAAAGGGTTAAAGACATGATTTAAATGCATTGAGCGGACTCCTGTGAACTCGATAAATTCTCGGCCGATATGCTTACTTGTCAAATACCACACCAATTCATTTAAGCGAAATTTGCAAAATATGTCAATGGGCATTAGGGCTGGAAATGAGAATAGCGTTTCTCGAATGCAAGAATTTGCACTTAAATGTTTATTAACCGCAATGACAGACTCTCACCAATTGAATGCATCTAACCTTGGGAGTCCATCGTACTTTAGGTCGACCCTTCACTTAATTTCTTTTATTGTACGACTGGGATTTTAACAGTATCAACTGTGCAGAGGATTCGCATTGTATCACTGCATCTTCAGCTGTGAAAGCTACACATTAATCGATTTCCAAACACATGTCAACTCTCTGATGTCAGTGGGCATCTGGATGAAGGAGTCGCGATCGCACATGTAGGTCGTAATCATAAAAGTTAACGCACAATCGCCTGTTTTCTCCAATTCCGCTCTGCGCCTAGGCGCCCCATGGACGTGTGTACATTTACGTGCATATACATAGGCCAAGAGCGGAATTAGAGCAAACAGGCGACTGTGGGTAATGCGTGGTTCAGAAGTTATTCCAAACCCTGAAACTTCAAAATGTAGGGTATCATCGACTCTGACTCGCAAAGCGGCACTTAAGCCCTCTGCTGAGTAAAGAGAGGACTACGAAAAATCTGTCTCTTCATCGCCCTATTTCACCTTCTGGCGGCCATATCCTAGTACGCTGTATATCAAAGAGCTGTTAATTGTTGTTGCCATATGGTAAATGCGATGTTAGGACTTGACTAAAATACTTAATTTGAATTATCCATGTCTCCTAGGAATTGCAAACCTCTTATTAATGACCCGTATTGGTTGTAAAGTATAACACATTCCCAAGTAATTCGCTTAAATGTAAAACCATTCCTTATTCAGTTCCGCTGTTTTGAAATAGACAGTCATGGCGAATTCAATTTATGTACAGCCGAGCCATCGGGTCAACGACGTGATGAATCTGCTCCTTATCCGTCCAACATCCATACTCCCTCAATACACGTATGCCGAGGTAGTTGCCATGGAGACGTGTTATACGTTTCGTTTGCTGCATGTAATCGCATACGTGATTGGATGTAGTTTGTGTAGTTGTCAAAATGGCCAGACTGTTTCTTTACAGTTAACCAGATGTTACAACACATACTAAACTCTAAAAGCCATGCATCCTGGTCGTGGTCCTTGCAACCCATGACTGTATCGTTCAGGCTTTCATTTTAGACGTAACAGCCACGGGACTTTCACGGCCCTGCTGCTACAACACGTTGGAACTATCGTAACACACATCGTGTATATGCCTGTATCACTCGTTGTCGACTGTGTGCCAAATATACCTCCTACACACTATTATGCAAACAGAATTAGGCCAACATGACATCTTGTGTTTCTTTATTAAAAAATATTGCTTATTCCTTTTAAGCATTTGGCCTGTGCACGATTATGTTACCTGTGAGAGTGCACAAGCAAATCCCCTCGTTCACGACCGATTTTCAATTTCTACATCATCAACTGAGTACTCCCCTAGGAACTGTCAGGCAGCTAAGTAAAACCCCGATTAGAAACTATTGTAAATTGATGCAGCGGATGTATTATTTCTGACACGCTGAGCTGATATCGTGGACGGATATGGGAGTCGATGCCTTGTATTGTTGCTTTAGGGACCTACGTACCAAACATTCTACACTTCATGTCGATACGAAAGTTTGTCTCTGAATTTGACGATGTTGTCGTTGGCGGGAAATATAAATTTCAGTGCATTATCTATAGCTGTAGGCAGTCACTAAATGTAAATGACAAAGTCACGAATTTTGTTACTTGAAAAGTTGATAGCTGGACCCTTTGGCTATGCTAATGAGCCAAGTTCGCAAAATTTGTCGACATTCTTTCTTGAAGATATTTCAGGAGTTTACTGCAGAATTTTGAAGAATATGAGCCCAAAGCGGGTGATAAAACGCCGGTTAACTTCTTCCATAGGGGCCTGGTACCAAGTTGTGTCGATTCTGCGAACAATGAAATCGTATGACAGGTGAATAATTTGCAACGTCAAGTGCTTCGTCCATGCCCCAAGGCCTCGTTGTCCTAATTTCCATCAGTATATTAAGTATTGAGCCCCTAAAATTATAGGGTTTCCCAGTTGAACCTTGGGACTTTCGTGTCGAATTTTGCTCATTCCACGATCGATTGCCGACATCGTTTGGAAAATGATAACTGTGGTCCATTGCAAAAGGGCTATACTGTGCGTGCTATACGTCTTAAGGAAGTAAGCGCCTAGAAATTGAAAGTTTTTAAACTTTTGCTCAAACTTTCCTCAAACAAACTTTCAGCCATTCTCTATCAAAATCAAAAGTAAAAATCCGGGGGGAGGTCACCGTGCAACTTTTGGCACTGACAGAAACAAAGTACCCAACATTTACCGATATTTGACATTCAAAATGGCCACCACCCCTGTGTTACCTCTAAGGGGGAAACAAAATTGCAATTTTCATAAAACCAAGTTGGTGAAAACTACATTCACTCCATCGACTTCAAAATGAGCCCGACAAGTGGTAGGCCAAAATAATACCATAAAAGTTTGACAGTCCGAGTTCGAATGTCTGTCCGAGAGGCTCATACTACCTCATGGAGTAGTCCAGTGCACTATGAATGATCGATCATTCGCGACATCGAACCATGCAAGCTTCAGTGAACCGCAAAGTAAGCATTATGTCCCTGTTTGGATTGGTCTGTTGATTTGCGATTGTATCGAGGCGCAGAGTAATGATATTTATTTTTGTATTTGACGGCGGTTGGAAAACAAAACAAATACAGCGTAGAGTAAGAAGGGAGTCTGGATAATTTTAGCAACATGTTCACTATTTATTCAGAACACGTTTTCGCAATTAACCAGAAATACACGTCAAAACTCAACTACACATGGGCGTATCAAATTATTATCCCATTTAAATTGTAAATATGTACACGATTCCATATTGTGAATTTTAATGATAAAATTTGATGAGGAAGTTGCAAACTAAATTTAATATTAAAATGGTTTCTCAGCCCAACGTTGACTTTAGGGCAAAGTACAATGTTGATAAACCACACCGAGTGAACCAGATATTTCAACATTGCTGTTCAAAAGCTCTCTATAAATAAATCTACCATAATGAAATGTATAGAAAGGAGAATAATTAATAATAAATTAAAGCAACAAATTCTGATAAATATTTCCATTACAATCAAAACCTAGCAAAACCCACTAAAAATGAAAAATTGTAACATCGGTTTCATCGCCACTACATCAACTACATCAACATTAAGGTAGTATGCGCTTCGAAACTGAAGAACTTAACTTTTGCTCTAACTGTCGTCGAGGAATCGTTTAACCATTTTCTCTCAAAACCAAGAACAATAATCAGGGAGGGGGGTGTCATCGTGCAAATTTTGTTACAAGACAAACTACCTAACATTCAACGACTCTTGAAATTCAAAATGGCCACAATCCCTGTGTGAACTGTATAAAGGATAATTACATCTACGATTTTCATAAAATCAAGATAGTTAACACTTCATTTATGTTAAGAGCTTCAAAACTAGTCTACTCAAGCGTTATGGCAGAAAAGTGTTGTGAAAATATTGAGTCCTAATTTCTATCCTCGAGACGCATACTACCTTTAAGATGGAAACAATAAAATCAGGCAAAGCAACATTCTCATTTTGTCTAACAAAGAGGAAAAAATCACAAAATCCTGAATAATTTGCATATTATAATAATTTCAGTTTGGGTGATCATAATCCTGAAGTTACTTGCATGTCCAATTCCTCCTATTGCTACTTGAGACATATGTGTAAATGTCAAACACAGTTGTTGTCTTAAATGTTTTAGGTTCATATTTATGTAGTGCAGATCGTGCTGTATGCATAGTATGGCGATTGGAAAAAACCACAAATGTACAAGGTCAATAATTCATATACCTTCTATATACTGAATTTGTTTGTTTCACACTATCTCACCATTTTATCTTGACAAGAAAGCTGTACATCTTTGATCCCCACGTTAACCCATAAATACCCTAATTTCTCGAGTTAAGCTGGGCCAAAACATCGCCGAAAGAAAACCTACCGTAGCTGTTCAGTGATTGAAACGTCAACAGCAGACTGTTGTGTGCGTACACCGAGAATGACTCCAAAAGAGTTCACGACAACTTTGTCGATCAAATTACAACAAAATGCGTAAGTAAACGTTCATGTAAACAGATACATATATTCGTAGATACATGCATAGATACATAGATACATTGATACATTCGTAGATACATAGATACATACATAGATACATACATACATGCATGCATGCATGAATGCATTCATGCATGCATGCATGCATACATACATACATACATACATACATACATACATGCACGCACTCATGCATACACATACTTAATTGTTAACTGTGTTCATACAGACATTATTACAGTATTACAGTATATGGTATTGGTCCAGGAGAAGACATTTACGAGGACTCGAGTTTCATTCCATCCACGCAAAAAATCAACACACTGTGAACTATGCGGAGGAAAATCGCCGCACATCCGTGCAATATACAAGAAACAAAGCGGCCTATATGCTCTCAGAGAACTGCGTTCCGTTTCACATCAAAGACGATGAATACACTGACTGCAATGTTGACATCTATAGTGAATGATATCAATAGAAAAACTCACTCATTTGCGATTCCAGGCGCCAGCGGCGACAAATAGCCAGTGTTTCAAAAGATATTACTTTTATATTGAGGTCGCACTTTGCATATAAAAAGTGCATAAATAACCATCTTGAAAAGTCAAACACATGACAGGTATACAGTTTTGTGGTATATACAAGTACAGTACAGTACAGTACAGTGCTAGTAGGAATATTAATATAATTATCGTACACAAACAAGTAATCAAAATTCAAAACGTTAACTACATTTATCAGTGTAAATAAACCTTTCAATGACAGATTCAATAGAGAAATATTGGTAAAATGGTTTAAAATGTCAAGCTTTGTCATAAAAGCCATGATACCTGACAAAATCCTGATAATCCACCGTTGAAAATATGTCGATTTTAAAAGTGACTGACAGTGAACTTACAGAATATTTTTTCTCGTTTAAAATAACACTCACAAAACAGAAAAATTCTCTCACGAGTTATTGACGACAAATAATGAAATGAAAGCCCTATAGAGTTGTGGGTTTTTAAAACTCTATGATCTCATCGACGTTGAGGCAAGCATTTTGGGGCAGAAATTTGGGTTCTTATGGAATAAAAACCGGTCGCCATGCAACTCCGGTCTTCAAAGCCTATGGAGGGCAAGTAGCACACGTTTTCCAACCAACGGAAAACGTTACATGTCCTAATCGGTACGTATCAAGCAAAAAGAAGCGCCATCTTTTTTCCACATAAACGGGAGAAAGGGATAATTTTCAGTAAATCTGAAATGAATGAGCAGTTGTTGTCGCAAACTTATCGCAAAAATATATTCGACAGACCGGTATTTGTGTTTAGTACGGTTGTATAAATATCGATGAAGTATGTAATAGCACTCGTATGATTCTTTGTGCAACGGAATAGCGAATACTTCGTCCAAACTGCCCATTTTTAAATGCCCCGACGGGATATAGGAAACAGGCAAAGAATATATTATATACTTCAGAAAAAAGTATTTCAATTCCGTCCTGCTAAGAACAGTATGCAGCGGAGGAAATGACAACATGCAACCAAACCCGACAATTGGTATACCCTTCCACTGCTAGCCAGGAAATCCCTGGCAGCATCACCCAAACACAGAAACTAATAGATTTGTTTTCTATACTGTGATGTATACGATAAGGAAGACAGACATTGCCCGATTTGGATCACTCTTGTTCTGTATGAACAATATCAACAACACATCACGGAGAGGCTGCAAATCACGATGACCTAAACATAGATCTTACCATAACTAGATGTTTAGCTTCGAGTATGAATTATTGAATAACAAAATCATTCGTTCGCACGTTTTTCAGAAGTGATGGTATTAAATGCGCATTTTAGTTTGCATTTGGGTCTTAGAAATGTGTTTCGATGACTGTAACGTGTTCCCATACGGAACGTCTGATTGTAAAACAAGGTACACATATTCTCGCAAAACAACCAATGAAATTACAATCTTAAAAGGTGATGATGGTATTCTTTTTATACACCTAGGTTTATCAGAATTGTGTTGTCGTTTTCCATTAATCATTTGCGTAAGCTCAAAACCATTGACGACCATGGTTCAGTAGTTCCTAAGTCTAATCTCTGTGGAATTTGAATGAACCAAAACCAAATCGGAATAATAATTTTTCTGTCTCTTTTTTCCTGCTGCGTATCTCGGCGTAGTAAGGTGAAATAATCTCAGGCAGCATGGCTAACGCCCGTGAATAAAAGAAAGTTGAAATCTCAAAGACAGATTTTACTGGTCGTCGTCTGAAAAATACGCATATTTTGGTGTGAACTCAACGTCACCATAGGGGTCCTCTCCATCAGTGTCATCGACGATAGAGATACTTCGGTTGAACAGTTTAAATTGTGGCTTGGCTGCAGAAAAAATGAAAGAATAAATAGATAGGTCACGATATGACAGAGAAATTGATATGTAAGCCACATGCTGTGGTATCATATGGATACCATACGGTTAAATCACTCAACGCTGACTGAATTCGCCTTGATTTACGCTATGACAAATTTAAGTTCACGACCCAGTGAATCTCCCATTGGGACACAACCCCGCATATATCCAATTTATTTATAAGTAAGCGTTCAGTTATTATGGACCGGGGCGCGCCGGCAAATTCTTCCTGTGCATCAGTCAAAATAAGTGAATCCCCTACCCATTGCATCAAAAATTGATGTTCCCCTTTTAAGATGACAAGCTGAAAATTTCATTGACCCTCCCCCCGATTGGTCGAGTAAAGCTGCAAACGCGCCTGGAGGGCGATAGAATCAAAACAAGATACTCAGATATTTTCAGATGACCCCCTAACAAACCCACGATGCGTTTAAATCCCCCCTTCTGACTTGCTATAATTTGTAAATCCCTCTCAAAGGGATTTGACAGAAATTACAGGGCGGTACGAAGTTTTCGCATTTTTGAAGGGTCATGAAATTTAATGCACGCCTTTTGGGGAGGATCACCATATTTTGCACAACTAAAAATGTGGCTGATATAGTACTTTGTCCTAAAATATCAAATCATAATACAGGGGAGTCTATTGGGCAAACTATTAACATCTATATCTGTACATTTACATATGTTTGATGATTCGTGCAAATGTACTTTGCTTGCAGTGGCAGGTAAAAAGGCCATGTGAGTACAACTTGAAAATTTGAAATTTGGATTTAATTTATATTGTTGATTCAATATGCACGGTAGTCTATGAGAAGACTATGTAATACTTCTTCAATACAAGACTAGCAATATCTACGCATGTATAGACGTTTGATAATTGACATAATTGTATTTGATTAGAATAGGGTGGTTACAACTCTTATGTGTACAAAATATTTGATTTTGGAATTTCACCGAAAATGTTCATAAACTATACAAGGAAGTCTATGATAAAACTGTGAACAATTTTTTTCCCAATGAAAAACTTGCTATACTTGTGCAGATACATGTATAGACGTTGGATAATTAACATAATTGTACTTGATTAGAAAAGGATGGTTACAAGTGCATCTAATGTATACAAGAAATTTGATTTTGGAATTTCACTGAAAATGTTCATCCACTATTTGTCCACTATTTGTCTATGACAAAACTTTGAATATTTTTTTAATGCCGAACTTGTTACACTTATGCATACATAGACGTTGGATAATTGACATAATTGTTCTTGATTAGAATAGGATAGTTACAAGTGCATACATGTATGTGTTCAAGAAATTTGATTTTAGAATTTCACCGAAAATGATGATTCACTATAGGGCTACATGGTAGTTTTTCTAGAGAACTGTGAACAATTTTTTTCAAATACAAAACTAACAATATCCGAGCATTTATGCACGTTAAATAATGATATACATTTACTTATAAGACTAGGGTGGTTACAATTGAATGTGTGTACACGAAATTTGATTTTGAAATTCACTGAAATGTGGATTCACTATACATAGTAGTCCATGAGTAAACTATGAATGATTTTTTTCCAATACAAAACTAGCTAAATCTGTGTATTTATAGACGTTTGATGATTCATTTTAATGTACTTGATTATACAAGGGTGGTTACAAGTGGATATGTGTATGTAAGAAATTTGATTTTGGAATTTTACTGAAATGTAGATTCACTATACATGGTAGTCTATGAGGAAACTATGAATAATTTTTTTACAATACTAAACTAACTAAATCTGTACTTTTATAAGTGTTTGACAGTTTATACAAGGGTACTTGATTCAAATGGGGTTTTTGAAAGTGCGGATGTGGACAACGATTATGATATTGGAATTTCACCTGAAAGTATTATTTTTCTTTTCATGGTAGCGTACAGGTAACTATTAAATATTTTCGCAGACAATACTTGCTATATCTCTAATAATCTCTAATATGTCAGTAATAGTAATTGTTTATTGCCCTCAGTGGAGTCGATTTACAAGGAGACAAACTCAGAGCTGCCGATGCAAGATGTTCATGTGACAGATAATTATACTTTTATTCAGATTTACAGTTAAATGACTCCAGAGAATGAAAATATTCAGCGAATCATTTTTATTTCCCAGAATATTTTGAAAACCGAAACTGCTTTTTGACGGGACGGATACTTGTGAAAATTAAGTGACCTCCTTGTGCTGTTTGAAAAATACATGACCCCTTTTGCAGTTTGCAAATTTAAGGTGACTCCCTGTCCTGGATTTTGCCTGCCCACTTCCGGCTGCAATAACTGAAAGCCCTAAGGTCTTTCATCAACGCATCGTGGGCCGTTTTATTAGGGTCAACGACGTTACACGTAGCAGATTTTGACAGGGCTGTTTCTGACACATTGAGTGGTGATAACAGCTCGTGTTAGCGCGATGTTGAGGGTCGAGACTGAAACATTATAGTGTAAACGATGGCGTTTAAACATGCGGTTGGGACCATAACCTGCAAAGCCGACTTGTCACCCAAGAGCTATCAAAAATTCGCCTGAGGCACAGTTTATCTTTTGGCGACAGAAGTTAAGGGCCTTGTCAGTAGCCTGGTGATTTATGGTTTAACTTAACTTGTTTTGGTGAGAGGGCGCTATTCCTTTGGCTTTGACACAAATCATGAAACCATTCGATGATGAATAATTTAAGCGTTCAAATGTAGGTTTGCCAACGCCCCGGTGTAGTCACCTGATTATCTGAGCAATTGCCCCTAATCATCCCAATAACAGATTAAAGGGTGAAATGGGTGTCATTACCCATTCAAATGGACAGAACTTAACTTGCTTTTGTAGAGATAACAGTATCTCCATAATATTATCATAATTTACAACGATATTCGGTTACTGTGTAGTGAACAGTAACCGAATATAGTTTTGCTTTCTCCGTTGGTTTCCAAAGAGACTGCTGACCAAAACAAAATTTTTTACAATCCTAGAATTTGAAAATATCTGACCGAGGTGCATTCTGCCTTAGAGAAAGAGAGAGAGAGAGAGAGAGAGAGAGAGAGAGAGAGAGAGAGAGAGAGAGAGAGAGAGAGAGAGAGAGAGAGAGAGAAGAGAGAGAGAGAGGGGGGGGAGGAGGAAGGGATAAACATAGGTTGTCATGGCCTACCCACCTAGAAATTCATCATGTAAAGATTCCTCGGAGGGAAATTTTGCTAGCGGTGATATGTCCAGGGAGGGTGCCTCGTTCAGATGATGTAACGGTTTGCTACCTATACATATAGGCATTTCAACGATGAGATTGCGAGTGCGATCTCCCGGAAGGACTCCCTCCACCTGAAAGTCAAAACATTTGAACATATCGAATTAGACCAATATCTGAAAAAAGAGGGGAAAAGAATACACACAGCAATTCTAACAGAATCACTCACACAGATACTATATCTTGTCCACAATCATACTAAAGTTCTCTCTTTTCAGAAAAAAATACCCAATGCTTTAAGCCCGACATTCATTTGTAATTACGCAAGGAGCTGATACCAATCTCTAATTATGATAAAGCTTCATTGTCGTTGATGAATTCAGATATCGCGGTCTGATCGTGCTGCTCTCTATAATAAAAACGAAATTGTTGGCACAAGCTCTGTATTTATGATGTTTATGTTTCGCTGTATCCGTTGTGATACAATTAAAGTCTATATTATCACAGTCGTAGAACATTAATCTCTCTATGTCAGAAGACGTCGGCATCAATTTGCGTTGGCTTGCAAGAATGAAATTATAATGTCCCGTGTATTTAATTGTTTTAGAAGATGTAGGCAGGACGAAATTTTTTAAGCTGCCGTGGAAGACGTTTGCATCATTTGAAAGCAACTACAATCTGGCCAGTTGTTTGAACCGAAATAATTGGTCTGACCTTGTGCAAGTGTACATGTAAATACTCGACATAAATTTATGTTCATTGGCATCGGGTGGAATCAGTCATAGTGCAGTAGTGCACAGAGTTCACTAACGATGGCGACAAGGCAATGGGCAACGGTAAGAAAGATTATATCAAAATGGCACCTGGCAATGGTCTGGAAATTGTTCGGGGTGAAATTTACAACGGTTCATGTCAAACTGAATTGTTGCGTTTAATCGGCCCCTTTGAATAATACGCAGTCAGCACTGTTAGGTACACATTATATTTGATTGGATTAAACATTACAAGTGATATTAGTGAGAGTCGTAATAAAATATCTATAAATTATTAATTTGTAAGCTATCATCACTGATTTTTTAACGCATGGTCAGTTTTTTACCAGATAGAAAGACTTCATTATTATTTTCCTATGAACTTGAGACGTCTTCAGGGTCAGATACCTACTTTCAGCCTTCGCAGGGTCTTCATAAACATATTGACCGGAATTTGCATTATCGCATGTCTCAAATGCTCAAGGCAAAGACTTTTCATATGATATCAAAGCTTGCTTTGTTGGAAAACAAAATGATAAGCACTTCTATTACGTAAAATACTGTCGACAAAACAAAACAAGACAAAACAAAAACAGTTTTGGTGTACAGTCGGCTGACACTCTACAATTAGTGAGCTCCCCGCCGACTCTGAGTAGAAGTATATACATAGAGAAATCGAACATAAGAAAACTAGGAAAACGGAAATAATGGTGAACTAGAAACAGTGCATACATTTAGGTCACCTCAGGTTATCGCTTCCCTCCTGCAAGCCGTGCCATTGTTTAGAGCTGCATTCACAAACACTTCTGGAGGAGGATTGACGGGGGATTTGAAAATATCAGGGGTATTATGGGGTCATTTGAAAAGATTTTGGGACTTACAGTGAGGGGACTCGAAACAAAAGTGTCTTTTTATTGATATGAAATATGTGTAAGGTTGTAAATTTATGGCTGCACCGTTTGACTAGTATTTTTTTTTTGGCTTTTTTTTTGGGGGGGTGGGGTTTGGTTGTGTACCCACTACAGTTTCTTGTTCTACTCCCTGAAGCACAATGAAAAGTCCAGTTTTTAACTTATCAACAAAGCCATATGTGTACAGTCAGCATCGTTATTGTTTAAAATTGAATTCAAGTTCTGACTAGAAATCATTTGTCGTAAGTAACAATAATTACAGTTTTTACACACATGCTGAATATTTGCCAAAGAGAACATTTGTTATTCTAGCATGCTGTGGGGAGTAGAACAAGAAACTGCAGTTGATACACAGAACAAAACATGCATGATTGGCCAAATGGTACAGCTAATGTCCTTTTTATACAATTATGTTCATTATGTTTTCTCCTAACAGATGAGGAAAGTCTTCCTGTTTCCGAACCTTTTTATGTGATCGCAAAAAGGACAATAGCTGTAATGTTTACCTTCATTAATAATTTGGCTCGTAATTGTACAGCGAGCACTACTATTGTTTATCA
This sequence comes from Ptychodera flava, assembly GCF_041260155.1. Taxonomy (NCBI): domain Eukaryota; kingdom Metazoa; phylum Hemichordata; class Enteropneusta; family Ptychoderidae; genus Ptychodera; species Ptychodera flava. The sequence continues at coordinate 5,845,071 of NC_091948.1, forward strand.
AGAAACTTATTACACCCGTAAAGTCAATATTAAACAGCATTTACATATTAATTCACACATAAAATATTTAACAGTTTACCCAAAGACTACCATAAGAAGAGAATTAAAACTCTTGAGTGAAATTCCAATATCATATTTTTTGTCCACATCTTCACTTTTAAACAGCCCATTCTAATCAAGTACATCTGTATCAGTTGTCAATACTTAAAAAAACACGGATTTAGCTAGTTTAGTGTGGCAAACAATTATTCATAGTCTTCTCATAGACTGCCATGTATAGTAAATCAACATTTTCGGTGAAATTTCAAAATAAAATTTCTTGTACACATGTTCACTTGTAACTAACCTATTCTAGACAAGTACATCAATTATATCAAGTATATCAATTATCAACCGTCTATAAGTGCACAGATTTGCTTCTTTTATATTGAAGAAAAATGGTTCATAGTTTTCACAAAGACTACAATATATAATAGATCAATCATGTATGATTTTCGGTGAAATTCCCGATCAAATTTCTTGTAAACAAACGAATTGTAACCACCCTATTCTAATCAAGTACATTGATGCCAATTATTAAACGTCAACAAATGCACGGATATTGGTAGTTTAATAATAACATTATTCATAGTTTCTCATAGACCTACCAGGTATAGTGGATAAACTTTTTTTGTGAAATTCCAAAGTCAATTTCTTGTACACATATGAACTTGTAGCCATCCTTATCTAATCAAGTACATTTATATGAAGAATGAACAAACATCTATAAATGCTCAAATCTTGCTAGTTTTATGTTGGAAAAATATTGTTCATAGTAATCTCCGAGTCATGACTAACATGTGTAGTGAATCAACATTCAGTATGAAGTGCAAAAATCAAATGTCTTGTATACACATGCTCTTTTTACCTGCCACTTCAAGCAAAGTACATTTACATGAATTATCAAAATTATATAAATGTACAGATATAACTTGTTTTTAGGCAAAAATTGTTAATAGTTTGCCCAATAGACTCCTATGTATTATGACATGCAGTGTTGTCCTTAGAAGCCGGGTGCCGGGTAAATAACCCGGCTGTTTTGCATTTTTTCCCGGCTACTTTTAACGTAATTAGTCCTGTAATTTCGGGATTGCACTGCCAGCTTGTCAGACGGCACACGTACGATTAGCAGTTTCGCGACCCCTTTCCCCGCATGAACTGCACAAACATAAAACAGTTTCTGAATACCCGTTTGTGGCTTTTTGAGCCCGATCTTTTATTTGTTAAATAGTGTGATTGGCTGATGGACGCGCCTATGGTGTTGTCTTTGTTACGAGCAGTGTAATTGGTTTAATTCGTATGAAGGTCATCTTAGGTCATTTTTAACGATGGCGTGAGAAATGTGGCGTCGGCCACTGGCACCTTGCCGATGGAATATTTTTCCCGAAGAAAGCCCGTTCGAAAAGTATACTTGATTCCAACAATACATTTAGTTTATGTATGAAAAACTTCAATTTGGCTGAATTTGTGAGAGAAAAGCGCCGAAAAGATGTGATTTTGATCGACGATTCGAAGTTCATGAGACTGCAGCTAGTTTTCGGCCGCCGCGCTGGCTGCCAACGTCACTACGAGTATGATCTTCTCAACAAATCGAGTTATTCTCAGAGCAATACCGACGCATTTTCTAGATTTAAAAACAATGAGCGAGAACTGCTTTTTTTAGAACCAACTGTTTATTTGAATGGGTATTATTTTCATTGATTATTTTTATGCACAGTCTAGAATCCACGGTCACAGGCATGTGTGTTTCCGACCGTTGCCGACCGGCGCATCATCGATCATCGTCACGCCTCACGGCTTCACTAGCACTGTGGTGGTGCTGATCTCCTGTTGTTATACGTCGTGGATTTTGGCATGGGTTCAATTTCACTGCACCTCTCCATGTTCTCCATGTTTGATTGCCCGATAGTGTCTTTCATTTTTTTTTCACGGACTCACTCGTGGAGCAAATTTGAAAAAAAATAGAGTTGTTTCCTCCCGACGCCATGCTGCATATCTGCTTTGATCAAAGTTGGGGACAGCAATGATCGCGCACGGTTTGCATTTAATTTGTTGCAACATTTCTGTCAATCACTCACTTTGTGTCATAAGTTTCAGAAACTATCGCTCGCCTGAAAATTAGCAACGTAGTAAGTTCATAGGCACAGCCGACATGATAACGTGCCTCTGAGCTACGATGCCAATTTTTCAGACTACACCCAGAGAATCCGAAACTTTCCACACAAAATGAGTGATTGACAGAAATGTTGCAACACATTTAATGTCAAGCGGACACTCATCTCGTCTGGTTGTCGCCTAAGCTCAGTCGCGGAGAGTGCTTTCGCAAACATTTTACTATTATCGTTCGCTTATTATAACTCATAACAATGAAAGAATGCGTAGAGATCTCCAATGCGTAATATTATTACGCATTGGATCGACTCTCTACGCATTTTTAAATTGTTATGAGTTTTCTATATACGCATTTTTTGCGTAAATGCGAACACTGTTACAGTGAATTATCTTACCGATGTTTTTAAACAAAAGCGAATGTGTTTTTATTAGAATACTGTCGGTATTTTGAATTATCCATCCTGATTTTGGGAAATGAGCAATGAAATGAGCAGACTGCAGGTGATTTAATATTAAATGTTAAATATTCAATGCAAATAAAATCATAAGTGTGTAATAAATAATACAAACAAAACATTAAAGCTGCAAGCAGCGTTGGCGGGGCCCAAGCGATTAACATGGTTTCCAGTTCTTGCAGTGATTTTATTATGTGCAAAAGTTCAGCTTGAAACAGTCAAGTTGTTGTAAAGAAGAATTTTGAACATCATCTCATATTTACTGTCTGTTTCAATCGTAATCGTATGTTTTATGCAAAATACAATATGGCAGCAAAACCATGTGACCGATCAAATTGCCTTTCACAAACTTGAAAGAGCTCTCACTAAGAATGACAAAAGTGGAATTTCACTGCCATCAGTGTTCTGGTTCTGGAGAATAAGATTTTAGAGATAAATTGCAATTTTCGCGAAATCAAATATGGAGTCTGAAACTGAGCACGGTGAGCTACCAAAAATTTCTTTCAAAAGTACAAGACATATATGAATTAGATGCTACTCAAAATTGACAATACTGGAAGACTGAAATATTCCATCAAATTAATGTATTCATCTCTGAAATTTTGAGTGTAATAATTGCAAATTTGGTTAAAAAATAAATAATTAGTCATATATTTTTTCATTTCATCTCCACTGTTCAAAGTTTTACTTTTGTATAATGTTATGACAAAACTGTGAAAATTTAGAAAATCAAGCATGGTGAACCCCTCTTTTTTCTTTAAATTTTGATTATTCTCATATGCTAGAACGCAAAATTTCCATGTGTTCTTCCCTGTGTTGCTTTCTGGCCTGATCTTGTTTAGGTAATGTTTCACTGTCATGAGCGTCATTTGACACAAACTCTTCTTCAACTACAATGTATATCGAGTCAGAGCTATCTCTGTCACTGCTCACGTATATACTACAGTAGCAGGGCAGTATCTTATAGTGACAGTTGCCCAAAGGAAGTAGCTGTATTAACTTTGATAATTTTGACACTATTTTTGTTCAGTTTATTATACAACTGCGTTCTTGTTTCTACTCTCTACAGCATGTTGAACTGTCCTGTATTCAGCTTGCTAGCACAGCCTGTGTATGTGTACCACGTATCAGTGCTGACAACTGACTGTCAGTCTGGACTCTCATTAAACTATCACCTAAATACATATTTATATATACAGGTTTCGTCGACAAACTGAACATTGTGTGTTTGAGCATGCTGTAGGGAGACAGCAGGAAACTAGTTGATATATTAGATAGATTGGAAAAATCATCAACGGTTGCAGCTTCTGCCCTGTTACTAGGCTCAAGTTAGATTTTTTACGACAATCACACCTGGTTAGATTTTTTCGAGATATAAGTCATGGAATGTGACAAAATGGTTCTAGATTCTGTTAAATTATTACTAACATAACAACATTTGAATGACAAATAAATGGTATTAATTTTTCATTAAATTACCTACAAAAACTTGGAATCGGAAAATGTAAAACATAAAAGGGAACCTATAAATTTTCAAGTGGAACCTATAAATTTTCAGGTGCCCCTACAGGTAGAGCAAAATTTTCAAGTCCCCCTCTACTACCCCTAAAGTTTTCGATTCCCCCTTCCTGAATGAATACCTCCAGCCCCCCTAACCTTTTTTGTGAATGCAGCCTTAGTAACAAACCTGCAATCGCTATCATTGCTGTACTGTACATATCGCGCTATAACTGCACGAAACCTGCTTCAGCATACCAGTTTTATGAATTAGATATCCATTGTCATAGCAGTTCAAAAGTAAAATACTCTCATACTTGAGAAATGTGTGCATTTTAGACTTTCGATACATTTGCTTTACACTTGAATTTAGCATGGAGCTTTGGTAGGTCCATGAATTTAGCAAGCGATATTCGAACAGCGCACAGCATATCGATGACACTTGGGTCAGCGGTCATCACCAAAAACGTCAGTGCGTTTTCACGGCCAGCTTGAATCATGCCACAATCGCGGAAATCATGGATCATAAATCCAAATGTTCATGTCTATTACTTTAACAGAATCCTAAAATATAAAAACACATGATGTTTTGATATGGAGTAACTTTTTTGTGTCACTGACGGTCAAGTTAAATGCTCAAATATCGTGACAAGACTTGCGTATTTGCAGGATATGAATGCGGAAGTACGTCGACTCGGCAAACGAGCGAGCGCCTTCTCTGAAAATCTGTTTACGATATCACGTCACAATACACTGAAAATTCTTGCGAATTCATCTTTAAGTATCGTCTAGTATTAATATTAGCGTTCCAAAATCTCCGATAAATATCGGGTAAATATCAGAGATTTCACAGATCCGGCGTACCGAGGCACGGGGTCTAGTATCGATATTAGAGTCTCCAAATCGCTGATAAATATCGGGTAAATTTCGGCGACTTCACGGACCGGGCGCGCAATGGCACAAAGCAATTACAGCGAAAGTCCAAGCTGCAGAGCAATTTTTACGACATTAACAGCTGGGCTTGATGAGGTCTTGTTTACATTTTTAATCAGGTACATGCTCTCAGTTACGCAACACACTAGGGTCACTCCATGCATGTCAGATAGAGAAACATAAACAAATCACCACACCTTGCAATGTCATGTAACTTTCTTTTTGACTCGTGATGAACAAGTGAGCGTGCATTCAGACACCTACATATAAAATTACCCGAACATCAGCTTCATTTATGATCCTTGACACTCACATATCAGCTGTGCGTAGACCCCAGAAATATTGTGCCCTGGCGGGACCTTGTCCCGCTCTTATTCAGTCAATAACACCAGTCGGCCAGTAGAGGCACACTGATCTGAGTACTTCCGTGGCAGTATACTTGACAACGTCACCTGGCGTACAAAAGCTGGTCGTCAAAGTTGCCTTACACTAGGGGTCGAGATTAGGGTTCATGTGACTGCTAGCTTGATTTGACAGCGAGCATTGCAGTCTGTTGTGCCGTCTATGACTTTCAAGTGTACAATATAACATACATCACTTATCGATCTTCTGACTGACGAGGTTTTGAACTGCACATTGGGGCGAAATAACCGATTCAAATGCCTTTTGCAAACTTGTCTGTGATTTGTGAATGTTTTAGTGGAGTGAAGGCGATGTGAGATGCCTGAGTGTGGTGAACGCGATAGGCGGGGTGAGCGCTATACAAGGAAGTTTATCCCGGAATCCCGAGGACATCGCGACATTGCACTTTTATATGATATCCGATATTTACGGCTACTAGATTATACAATATAGAAGTTAGATTTGCTCGGCTAGATCTATAAGGTGGTGAAATCTCCGATATATATCGGATATTTACCCGCGATTTGACAGAATCTAGTATCGCCTAGTATCAAAGTTAGAGTCAGTCCTTTGAAGTCGGGTTTGACCAGAACAGTAAGGTGGTGAAATGTCCGATATAATATATTGGATATTTACCCGCCAGATGACAGAATCTATTATCGCTTAGTATCGAAGTGAGAGTCATAATATATATATATATATATATATATATATATATATATATATATATATATATATATATATATATATATATATATATGGATATTTACCGCGATTTGACAAAATCTAGTATATCCTAGTATTGAAATCTGAGTCAATCCTTTGAAGTCGGGTTTTGTCAAAACCTGCAAGGTGGAGATATGTCCGATATATATCGGATATTTACCCGCGTTTTGATAGAATCTAGTATCGTGTAGTATCGAAGCTAGAGTCAGTCCTTGGAAGTCTGGTTTGACCAGACCTGTAAGGTGGTGAAATCTCCGATATATACCGGATTTTTACCCGCGATTTGACAGAATCTTATATCGTCCAGTAGTAGAAGCTAGAGTCAGTCCTTGGAAGTCGGGTTTGACCAAGACTGTAAGGGATTGAAATCTCCGATATCCGATATTTACCCGCGATTTGACAGAATCTAGTATCGTGTAGTATCGAAGTTATAAGAGTCAGTCCTGTGAAGTCGGGTTTGACCAGAACTGTAAAGTAGTGTAATTTCCGATATATATCGGATATTTATTCGCGATTTGACAGAATCCAGTATCGTCTAGTATCGATATTTGAGTCCCCAAATCGCCGATAAATATCTGGTAAATGTCGGCAATTTCACAGACCTTGCGTGCTGAGGCACAGGGCAAGTCGATCATTCTAGTATTGTTTACTATCGATATTAGAGTTCCCAATTGCTGATAAACATCCGAATCACAGATCTGGCGTACCGAATCATAGGGCAAGTCATTGTACTATCGTCTACCGTATAGTATCGATATTAGAGTCCCCAAATTGTCGATAATTATCGGGTAAATATCGGAGATTCCACAGATCCGGCATACCGAGGCACAGGGCAAGTCATTCTAGTATCGTCTAGTATCGATATTAGAGTCCCCAAATCGCTGATAAATATCGGGTAAATTTCGGCGATTTCACTGACTGGGCGTGCAAATTGCACAAAGCAATTACAGTGAAATTCGATCAAGCTGCAGAACTTCATTAAACAAGGTGTTGTTTTAATCGATGTGCATCAGCGATTTTTACGACATTAACAGCTGGACTTGATATGGTCTTGTTTACATTTTTAATCAGCTACATGCTCTCAGTTACACAACACACCACGGCCACTCCATGCATGTCAGATAGAGAAACATAAACAAATCACCACACCTTGCAATGTCATGTATCTTCCTTTTTTATTCGTGATGAACAAGTGAGCGTCCATTCAGACACCTACATATAAAATTACCCGAACATCAGCTCGACACTCACATATCAGCTGTGAGTAGACCCCAGTAACATTGTGCCCTGGTAGGACCTTGTTCGGCTCTTATTCAGTCAATCACAGCAGTCGGCCACCCCTTAAAGCTAGTGGCACACTCCTCTAAGTACTTCCGTGGCTGAGTATACTTGACAACGTCATCCTGGCGTACAAAAGCTGGTCGCTGAAGTTGCCATACACAGGGGGCCGAGATTAGGGTTCTAGTGACTGCTAGCTGAATTTGACAGCGGCCATTGCAGTCTGTTGTGCCGTCTTTGACTGTCAAGTGTACAATATAACATACATCACTGATCGATCTTCTGACTGACGAGGTTTTAAACTGCAGCCTTATGAACATTTGGGCGACTTAACGATCAAAACACCTTTCGCAAACTTGAAAGTGCTCGCACTAAGAAAGATAAGAGTAAAATTTCAATTGAATATGTGTGTTGGTTTTTGAGAAGAAAATTTCTAATGATTAAATTGCCATTTTCGCTATATTCAATACGGCGAACAAACCTCCTGACTGACCAAAACGCCTTTCGGAAATTAAACTACCACTAGGGATTATGAGTGTAAAATTTTAGTTCAATCTGTGTATTTGTTCTGGAGGAGAATATTTTTAAGGATTAAATGACCAGTTTCGCAAAATCAAATACGACAACCAAACCATGTAACCGATCCAAACGTCTTTTGCAAGCTTGAAAGAGATCACACTTTAGATGATATACCGGTATATATAAATTTCAATTGAATCTGTGTGTTTGTTCTGGAGTGGAAGATTTTTAAGAGTAAATTACGATTTTTGCAAATGCAATATGGCGGCAAAACCATGTGACCTATCCAAATGCCTTTCACAAACTTGAAAGAGATAAGGATAAAGATGATACATGTAAAATTTCAGTCGATTCTGTGTATTGGTTCTAGAGAAGAAGATTTTGAAAGATGAAATTGCGATTTTCGCAAAATCCAATATGGCGGCCAAACCACGTGACCGATCCAAACGCCTTTCGGAAACTTGAAAGAGATCACACTTACGATGATATATGTAAAATTTTAGTTCTATCAGTGTATTGGTTCACGAGAAGAAGATATTTAAAGATGAAATTACGATTGTCGCAAAATCCAATATGGCGGCCAAACCACGTGACCGATCAAAAAGCCTTTCGCAAACTTGAAAGAGATCACAATAAAGATGATATATGTAAAATTGTAGTTCTATCGGTGTATTTGGTTCAGGAGAAGAAAATTTTTAAAACTGAAATTGCGATATTCACAAAATTCAATATGGCGGCCAAACCACGTGACCGATCAAAATGCCTTTCGCAAACTTGAAAGAGATCACACTAAGATGATATATATTAAATTTAGTTCTATCGGTGTATTGGTTCAGGAGAAGAAGATTTTAAAAAATGAAATTGCGATTTTCAAAAATTCAATATGGCGGCCAAACCACGTGACTGATCAAAATGCCCTTTGCAAACTTGAAAGAGATGGCATTCGAGATCATACTGGTGAAATTTCAATTCAATCAGTGCGTTGGTTCTATAGTAGAAGATTTTTAAAGATTAAATGAGTATTTTAAAAAATTCAATATGGCGGCCAAGGTCACGTGACCGCATGCGATTTTTATTTGCAAATTCTAAAGACCTTAGGTCATGCTTGCTTTACAAAAAATTTCAAATCAACTAGACCCCTAGGTCTTCTGGAGAAGCCATTTTTAGGTTTTTGGAAAATCCAATATGGCCGCCAGGTCACGTGACCAATCAAAATTTCAAGGGTCAGGTGCACGAGTACTAATTGACACCTACTAGCTCTGCAAATTTGAGAAGTTTTCATTCAGCCGTTTAAGAGATCTAGGTCGACAAAGAATCGGCAGAAGAAGAAGAAGAATTAAAGCTGCAAGCAGCGTTGGCGGGGCCCAAGCGGTTAACATGGTTGAAATATCTTGCACTAATGATATTATGTGCAAAATTTGAGCTTCAAAAAGTAGGATTTTGAACATCATCTAATAGTTACTGTACATTTCACTTGAAATTTAATATTTTACGGAAAATCCAATATGGCAGCAAAACTACGTGACCGATCAAAACGCATTTCGCAAACTTGAAACACATCACACTTAAGATGGTATATGCAAAATTTCTGTCAAATCGGTGTTTGTTCGGGAGAAGAAGATTTTTAAAGATTAAATCACGATTTTCGAAAAATCCAATATTGCAGCCAAACCACGTGACCGATCCGAGCGCCTTTCGCAAACTTGAAAGAGATCACACTTAAGATGTTACACATAAAATTTCAGCTCAATCGGTGTGTTGGTTGTGGAGAAGAAGATTTTTAAATATTAAATCATGATTTTCTAAAATCCAATATGGCGGCCAAACCACGTGACCGATCAAAACGCCTTTCGCAAACTTGAAAGAGATCACACTTAAGATGTTACATGTCAAATTTCAGTCGAATCGGTGTGTTGGTTCTGGAGAAGAAGATTTTTAAAGATTAAATCACGATTTTCGCAAAATCCAATATGGCCACCAGACCATGTGACCGATCAAAACGCCTTTCGCAAACTTGAAAGAGATCACACTTAAGATGTTACACATCAAAATTCAGTTGAATCCGTGTGTTGGTTCTGCAGAAGAAGATTTTTAAAGATTAAATAACGATTTTCATAAAAATCCAATATGGCGGCCAGACCACGTGACCGATCAAAACGCTTTTCGCAAACTTGAAAGAGATCACACTTAAGATGTAACATGTCAAATTTCAGTCGAATCGGGGTGTTGGTTCTGCAGAAGAAGATTTTTGAAGATTAAATCACGATTTTCTCAAAATCCAATATGGCGGCCAAACCACGTGACCGATCAAAACGCCTTTCGCAAACTTGAAAGAGATCAAACTTAAGATGTTACATGTCAAATTTCAGTCGAATCGGTGTTGGTTCTGGAGAAGAAGATTTTTAAAGATTAAATCACGATTTTCGCAAAATCCAATATGGCCGCCAGACCATGTGACCGATCAAAACGCCTTTCGCAAACTTGAAAGAGATCACACTTAAGATGTTACACATCAAAATTCAGTTGAATCCGTGTGTTGGTTCTGCAGAAGAAGATTTTTAAAGATTAAATAACGATTTTCATAAAAATCCAATATGGCGGCCAGACCACGTGACCGATCAAAACGCTTTTCGCAAACTTGAAAGAGATCACACTTAAGATGTTACATGTCAAATTTCAGTCGAATCGGGGTGTTGGTTCTGCAGAAGAAGATTTTTGAAGATTAAATCACGATTTTCTCAAAATCCAATATGGCGGCCAAACCACGTGACCGATCAAAACGCCTTTCGCAAACTTGAAAGAGATCACACTTAAGATGTTACATGTCAAATTTCAGTCGAATCGGTGTGTTGGTTCTGGAGAAGAAGATTTTTAAAGATTAAATCACGATTTTCGCAAATCCAATATGGCCGCCAGACCATGTGACCGATCAAAACGCCTTTCGCAAACTTGAAAGAGATCAAACTTAAGATGTTACACATCAAAATTCAGTTGAATCGGTGAGTTGGTTCTGCAGAAGAAGATTTTTAAAGATTAAATAACGATTTTCATAAAAATCCAATATGGCGGCCAGACCACGTGACCGATCAAAACGCTTTTCGCAAACTTGAAAGAGATCACACTTAAGATGTTACATGTCAAATTTCAGTCGAATCGGGGTGTTGGTTCTGCAGAAGAAGATTTTTGAAGATTAAATCACGATTTTCTCAAAATCCAATATGGCGGCCAAACCACGTGACCGATCAAAACGCCTTTCGCAAACTTGAAAGAGATCACACTTAAGATGTTACATGTCAAATTTCAGTCGAATCGGTGTTTTGGTTCTGGAGAAGAAGATTTTTAAATATTAAATCATGATTTTCTAGAATCCAATATGGCGGCCAAACCACGTGACCGATCAAAACGCCTTTCGCAAACTTGAAAGACATCACACTTAAGATGTTACATGTCAAATTTCAGTCGAATCGGTGTGTTGGTTCTGGAGAAGAAGATTTTTAAAGATTAAATCACGATTTTCGCAAAATCCAATATGGCCGCCAGACCATGTGACCGATCAAAACGCCTTTCGCAAACTTGAAAGAGATCACACTTAAGATGTTACACGTCAAAATTCAGTTGAATCCGTGTGTTGGTTCTGCAGAAGAAGATTTTTAAAGATTAAATAACGATTTTCTCAAAATCCAATATGGCGGCCAAACCACGTGACCGATCAAAACGCCTTTCGCAAACTTGAAAGAGATCAAACTTAAGATGTTACATGTCAAATTTCAGTCGAATCGGTGTTTTGGTTCTGGAGAAGAAGATTTTTAAATATTAAATCATGATTTTCTAGAATCCAATATGGCGGCCAAACCACGTGACCGATCAAAACGCCTTTCGCAAACTTGAAAGAGATCACACTTAAGATGTTACATGTCAAATTTCAGTCGAATCGGGGTGTTGGTTCTGGAGAAGAAGATTTTTGAAGATTAAATCACGATTTTCTCAAAATCCAATATGGCGGCCAAACCACGTGACCGATCAAAACGCCTTTCGCAAACTTAAAAGAAATCATACTTAAGATGTTACATGTCAAATTTCAGTCGAATTGGTGTTTTGGTTCTGGAGAAGAAGATTTTTAAAGATTAAATGGGTATTTTTCAAAAATCCAATATGGCGGCCAAGGTCACGTGACCGCATGCGATTTTATTTGCAAATTCTAAAGACCTTAGGTCATGCTTGCTATACAAAAAATTTCAAATCGACTAGACCCCTACGTCTTCTTGAGAAGCCATCTTTAGGTTTTTGGAAAATCCAATATGGCCGCCAGGTCACATGACCAATCAAAATTTCAAGGGTCAGGTGCACGAGTACTAATTGGCTCCTATTAGCCCTGCAAGTTTGAGAAGTTTTCGTCCAGCCGTTTAGAGATCTAGGTGAGCAAAGAAACGGCAGAAGAAGAAGAAGAGGAAGTCAGTAGAACTTGAGCAATAACAATAGGGTCCCAGCCGGTCGGCTTGGGCCCCTAAAAAGAGGAAGAAGAGGAAGTAGTAGAACTTGAGCAATAACAATAGGGTCCCAGCCGGTCGGCTTGGGCCCCTAAAAATCATGTGTGTTTGTTTTGTTGAATGTCATCGTCTAAGACACAAAACAAAAGTACTGTTTCAGTCTCAGCTGAATGTCACCTCAGATGCCACCAGAGAACACCATTTGCATTCCAAAATTTCATTTTCCGCCTTGCGAGAGGGGGGACGCCCCCTCTCGCGCTCTCCCCTCTCGTTCGCTACGCTCACTCGCCGTTCGGTCGCTTCGCTCCTCTCGCAGTCCACCCTCTACTTTCTTGAATTACCCGGCTACTTTTAAAAAATAAGGACAACACTGTATTATGATATGATATATTTGGACGAAGAACTATATCAGCTACATCTTGCTTTCACCAATAGTTGTTCAAAAATGGTGACCCTCCCTCAAAGGCATGCGTGAAATTTCATGACCCTTAAAAAATGCTGGCGCAAAAAATTGCGACACACCGCAAAAATACATTGGCTTTACACCCTGTAATTTCTGTCCATTGCCTTAGAGGGGGATTTCAAAATTATAGCAAGTCAGAAGGGGGGAACTTGAACGCATTTTTGAGATGATTAGGGGAGCATTTGAAAAAATCAGAAAACATATTTTGCATTCCCCCCTCAAGAGATGTTTGTGAATGCAACCTAAGTACAGTAACACCGGGAAGATTGTCTCTGAGTAAGCACTACATGTGAGAGATATCCTTTAAGAAGCCTTGGAGTGACCTGACACCAACAAGACATTCCAATCATGTCGCAGATTCCAAAGCTGATCCGATACAAAAGAAAAGCTCGATATTACAAGCGAAATATGCAGGCGCGTTGCAGTCATGTCTGGGACTCTGAATTGAATCTGCCATGAGAAGTCAGATATGCAGTATCTCTGACCGGAACGTTTTATTATTACTTTGAGGGCAGATAGATCAGCTCGATCAACGACCTATCTGCCCTGCATGTCATACTACCCGGTAACAAATTATAAGCTTTAATTTCATAGCAGGATATACCTATATATTCGACTAAATTTAAATCATACCACAGTATTTATATCTTCACGCTAATGGGATTAAGCTCGCTACATGGCAACGTCACATTAGGCCTTAGGGGATCGTTACATAGACACGCATGCGTAGTTCTCCTCGAACATCCATCATATGGCTAGATGCAGCTGTAGAATGTGTGAATAAACAGACGCTGGTATATTTGTAATGGTGTAACAGATGTTTGTTCGAAAATTGTTTAATATCGTCGCCTTTTCCCCTCCAAAGAGATACTTCATTTTAGTTCCCATCGTTTGCAGTATCAGAAGAGTGTTTTTTTAAAAATGGACGTAAACGACCTGCCTTTAGTATAGGGCATAGGTCAATAGTAAAGAATCTGTTATCAGAATCAAGATCTCACGGCTCTCTCACATACGCTTACGAAAACGACGTAAGGGGGCGCAACAGATTTTATGGTCTATATTCATCAGACACCTTAATTATTTGCTTACTTGTGACAGAAGTGATTGGGTGAACTCATGGTCACTTATTAAGTTTCAATTTGACCGATTATGTATCCCTACCTTTACGTAATACTGTAAATCAATGAAATCACATCCAAATAAACCACTGGCTGGGATTGCTGGTATGTGCATCTGAGTCTGCCAAACTGGATAATTTCTGACGTCATATCCGGTGCTGGTCGATGTGGTGACTATTTCTCTTGCTCTTTTGATGTTCAAAGCTTTGCCAGATCTGGATCCAAACGCTGTGAACTTGGCATCCTGTTTGTTATTAAATAAACAAATTCTAAGTCGTAGCTGTGTATATCAAATAATTTAGATTCAAACCGGTTCAACTTTTTCAACTTTTCAGACCTTTAATCCCGGAGTAATTCGGGTTAGGTCCCTGTAGTTTAGGCCCGACACGTTGAAGGATGGTCAGATCGTTAACAAGGTCACAGATCCAGCTCCAAACACTGTGACCTTTGTATTCTCCTTGTTATGACAAAAATAATTTCCAAGTTCACCGGTAATTATCGAATGGGTTTGATTATAAAAATGATCACGGCCATCCTGTCGAACATCTGGGGCTAAATTATTACTCAAGTCCAAGAAATGATTTTAGAACTGCTTTCTTCTATGGTTCCGTTCTTTTAACTTCAACACGATTGGAACTAATTTGGGATAATTGGATCTTCATATTTTTCAAATTTCTCAAAAGTGTTAGGTGCCATATAGCTGAATGGTGCAATATTACAAATTACTAAAAACAAGTTTGTAACTTAAAAAGAAAAGCAGATGAGCTTACATCTGCTGGTTAAGACGACCTTTCTTCACCATCCAATTATCCCAAATTAGTTCTAATCGTGTTCTTCATTAGTTTGAAGAAAATCTACGATTTTTTTCTATTTTTTCTCGACATGAAAACACAAAAAATAAAGTATGTGCGATGTTGAATTGCCCAGTGTATTAGATGAAAGTTATCAATCAATGAATGAGTGAATTTCAGTTTTTTGAATTCAATAGATACACGGTTAGTTTGAGTTTGTGAAAATGCAGGAGTGTACTGCAAAAAAATTCGCCATTCTCTTGCATCTTTGTACTAGATGTCTGTCTTTATGGCACCTGTACGATAGATTTCTCATAGTAATCGCTCTTCAGTGACAGGTTTTGTTACATCTGTACAGTTAATCATGTACAAAACAAGAGGATTATGAATGACGTACTTCTAATGACACCACATTTGGTCGAGTCACGCATGAAAAACAAATTTTACCACAGGGGAATCGATTTAATCGCCTTCAGCAGATGAGAATTATGGCACTGTTCATAGCACATAGCCGCATGCAGTAAATCTTGTAGATGTGCAAAATCGATTTATCAACTATGGCATTTAATTAAGCCATCTAAAATCATGGAAGTCTCACGTGTGTGCCTGGGTTGCCCTTTTCTCTGTATCATTGTGTTAACATCTTCAACCTACCTGAATGATATAGGTTTGAATTTTGTGGATCTTTCCTTTGCTCTGTTCAAGATTCACCGATATAGGTATTATGTTACCGGGGACGTAGGCTTTCCTCCGAAGAGTCACTGACACCGACAGTGGTCGAGATAGACAACGCAGGCAGCCTTGAGCCCTCAGGGCTTGAGAATATACGGGTGCCTGTCGGCGGAAAGATCAACAAAATTACAGTCAGACAGACAGAAGGGATAAAAATAACGAGGAGATGAAGATAAACATTTGTATATTGGTCGACGAAGGTCACTGCACAATGTTAAAATGACTAAAGCATTGCATATTGAACATGGAATATCGAACTTTGCTCATAACGATAATCATTGTTTCCATCGGACTGACGAATGACCTGACAGCAGGGCATTTTTTATGCGATAATGAATCAAACTTGAAAAAAGTCAACCCAACAACTGTGACAAGTTGATTTGTCATGTGTGAAGCCTACGTACAGGTTTCTCGTTGTCGACAAATTGTGTTTCATTGCGGTGTCAGAGCTTCCCAAGTGAAATATAGGGCGGGATATTTTAGTTTTCCGGAGATTGTTTTTGGCTGAGTAACGCACGATCAGTTTACATGTTGTAAGTTATATACTGAAATGTTGTGAAAAGGTTTGCAAAATATGAGGCGTCTTTATGACCTACTAATATTGAATCACACCGTCGAGGCTTCATACATACAAGAGAAATCGCCTATATGATTATAACGTGCCTCGATATGGAATAATTTCAGAGCAAATGTCCTCGTAGTGGTTCGATGTCCGGTTGTCGTGGATACAGTCAAAAACATTGGGACGATAATTTGTCACACCTCGGTGAGTCGGAATCTCAAACAAACTCAAACTCAAATCTCAAACTGAATTCATTTTGCACTGTCTCTTCTCAGAGTCGATAAACACTATATCTCTCGGTAGAATGGTTGCTGGTGTGACTCACGTGCTGGATAACTAAATATCTTACCTTTGCATTGGGTATTTTATTCGGATCAACGACGACTCCCGTCATGGTGAACACCTTTTTGGAATGCAACTGCTTTCCTGACATCAGATCAATGGTTGCCCGGACACAGTATCTCACGTGTCCATGTTTCCCTTCGTAAGAAGACGGCATCGTTCTATCCGGCAGCTTCCATCGGAATGGAAATCGATGAATCCCGCTTGGCAAGTTCCAGCCTCCCGTTCTCTTCTTGGGATCTGCAATAAAAAAACAAATACTGTCGAGATTAACTGACATGCATAAATGCAATGATTGTTGACAGCAAGTTCGAAGTTGACAAAAATATAATCTATTATGGAATAACATCGGTTTTTTCAACATTGTGTATGTAAAACACGTGTTAATTCTCTTCTTTCACTTTCACAAATATTTTTTTTCTAAATGTAAAATTAATTGAACCACTTAGATCACTTCAATACATTATTAGTCAAATAGTGAAATGGCCCTTATATTTATTGCTTATATGGTTTTAGCGTAGTCTGCACAGGTGTACTTTGATATAACAATAGTAAAGTTGCGATGAAAATGAATTTACTGGCAAAATATGCACACAAGAAGACGGAGCTCCAACGGTTTATTAGTTATCCCACTAAACTATACAATGTTACTATATATCACATCATAGGTGCAACATATTTCAGTGGTTCAGCCAAGTTGGCATATTGCACAGCACAATAGAAACTCAAGGGCTTCAAGGACGTTTAACCCTTTCACAACCATGGTTTGGCCCAATTCCACTGTTATCAATGGTGAATGTGGACCTGTTTAAAGGGAATTGGGGTGAACAGGTTAAAGGGTGAGTCCTGCCACATTTTGAGACTTTTTCGTTTGACTTGGGGCATATACTATAGTTTCTGGTTGTCAATGAAATTGGTATTAATAAAACAAACATTTACACACAAACTGAAGCTTATTTGAGCGGTTTTTAGACGGTTGTATTATGTTATTTCGACGAAAACACGGGAAAAGTTGCACTTTTCGAGTTCCATCATGGCGACATTTTCCGGAAATTGCCGAGCTCGCCCCGTTTTGGCGTAAGTAGCTGTGACGTCACTAATAGAACGGGTGATGGTGACTTCGTGCATTGACTATGGAGATAGTGATAATTTCATGAGTGAAAGCAGTGGAACTGAGAATATCATCGTCACAGAAAATATGACAAAGCTGTTCAGAATTTACAGGCCTGCAAATTTTAACAGTCGGAACCTTAACCTAAACGAGAACAAGAGCGGAACTCTTGTTGACCGTCGCGTCAGTGACAAGCCCACCGTGACCACAGTGAAACACACCAGTGCACTACCGTTCACACAACCGCAAGCTAACAAAATATAAATATGTCTGGAGTTGCCATCCCACCTTATTATTACTTCTCAACACAAATTGCCTCGTTCAAAATCTGTATATAAAAATTTGAATTACACCATGACGCTTGTAGATAAATGTAGTAGAGATCAAGTTGAAAATTGTCCACCGTTCATAACACACATCTTTCCTATCAACAGCTGGAAGTGGAACAGGCTGAGGGTCATGTTAGCATAAAACACCAAAGGTAGTATTCTCGCCGCAAAATCTTCAGTTTGGCGTTACAAAACTTCACATGAAAATTGGCACTTTTAAAAATGTGACCGTAAAGACATGTCTAGCCAATTCTCGGGAAGAGATAAATTAAAATTGACATGATGTAAATATCGGGCACACTGGCACCCGAGGCCGGGCGGCTCAGCCGGCCATTTCTGTGACGGAGTGATCAGCTACGCTTCCGCAGTTTTTTTTCTTGATTAAGTGTCAGCGATATAAAGCACAGTGTTCATTGTTTCATGACTGCGAAATTCTCAAAGAAGCTAAAATATTTTAGGGGAGACTTAGTCGAGCAGAAGGGAACAGATGACGACAACGCGACTGCTTCGTCAACAGTATAAACTTCTTTGCTACACGTTGTGTCACTGTTACTGGCAGCGCCGTGCTGTATTATACACAACCTATCGTTCAGTCTCGCAAAGAGTCAGTCAATCACTACGTAAACTTTTTAGGAATATAAAATTAGATATCTCCTAACGTTACTAATTATAGAGTCACACATGCATGAGATCTAGTACTTGTATTCATTTATTTATTTACAATCACTTTCGTAAAGCATCTGAATCGGCGATCAGTCTTGGGGGATGTAAACACGGCCATACTTCTCCGCGGCCCCCGCACCCTTGTTTTGGGCAACCTGTCGCAATCTTGCTGATGCTGTTCTCGCTCTTGTCCACAGTTGATGATGATACACGCGAAGCTTTCTGGTGACAATGGTCGTACTGGTACGGCATTGCGATTACATAATCGATGTAGTAACTCCAGGAATTAAAGTCTATCTTACCGTACATCTGGCTTCCGAACCGTGTTTATTCTAAGTCATGGCACTCGAAAATGTGCACCGCAGAAAACGCTTGTCTTGTAATTTTGTCAAATGCGGCTAATACATCATCCTAAAATGCAATAAACTGACAATGGCTGCAGTTACTTCAGCCACCAAAAGGCGTAACTTCTCACCATGTTGAAGCCACAGCGGTAAGCATTCGCTATGGCCGAGGTGAACACACTCACTCGTACATTCTATTAGTTACGTCATTTCCGGTGGCAATGCCCGCGAATTCCGAAACGACCCGAATGGCAGCTAACTTCAAAGTCGCACAACATATTGCATTTTAATAATATTTAACCCCGTCGTTTCATTGGGGTGATGCATTTATTTGATAAAGTAGGGGTGGCAAAATCATATAGCATGGCTCATTTTAAGCAAAATTAACTTTGAATTTATGCGGGGACATACACGTTAACACCTGTACTGTTACCGAATCCCTCTCTTAACTTTAGCGCCGATGGGATTTTGTACTGTCAATATGGTAGATACCGTATGGTAGCCACCATAACACCGGGCATAGGTCAAATACTTGGCGAAAAATTAAAGCTGCTCTTTTATGTTGATTTTTCATAAATAGTAACAAAAATTAAGGAAGTATATCAAAACGGGTTAACGAAATGGGCAACGAAGGTTTAAAATTATATCGTACAGTGCATGGAATAGGTATTGATATACGTCTGTATGTATAACTACTAATGTTAAAGGGCCATTATTTGTAACTTTTGACCATTTTTTACCTCGGAAAATTCCAAGTTGGAGGCTCATATTTGTTGCAAAATGTTGTTTTACGAAGAAACAACATGATTAGTGATGTTATAGCCACATAAAACTGCTAATTTTTGTTCAAACGTGTTGCCCTTCCGAGCTCGTTTGTTGACGTCTGGCGTGCTCAGCGTGCTGGGGGGGAGAACGCAGATATGGTGACGCCGCGATCACGCCAGATGTACAAGTTCACGTTTATTGCCGGATAAAAACAACATTGCGTCGTGGATTGCCAGACATCTGGCTACGCAACGTGCTCGGACAATGGACTACGACGTAAGTACCGGGCATAAGTAATGAATATTATTTTGAAATTGCTGTAAATAGCTCACGCAGGTGCAGAAGAATGCCTACGTTGCAATTCGCGTGTCAACAGTTTGTATTTTCTGTCCGGACAAAAATTGAAATTTTCGTTGTAAAATCACATGTTATTTAGTTGTAGGGCACGTAATGATTCCGAATAATATGCGATTCTCTGTTATTTGACAGGCTATTCAACATGAGCCAGTGATCATTTCCATCAAAACTAACGGAAAAATCGCCAGAAGATACAGCTAATGGAACTTTAACATTCGGAAGGTATGAGAACATTTTGGTATTTGTTTTTAATGACTTCAGCAAAATATTGCGTGCTAAGTTTCATAATGATTAATAATGATTGTAATCATCAGAAAGCACTGATAGCACAGCGCTTCTTGAATGCGAAATTATAGCAAGGTTCTTGCGACAACCCATCTAACACGTTTTGGTCAGCAGTTAGTAGACGTAGAACGGCATGACCGTTGAACTATTCAAAGTGCAGATCACGTCAAAAGTAAGAAAGGCGCTACCTCACTAATGACTCATAATTTGCCGTTACCTCCCGACTAATCTCAAGAAGACTGTCAGACCTAGCATTAGGCACGAATACATAAACTAGCGAGGCGACGAGTGAATCTTCGTAATTAAGGAAGGTGAAGGAGATTGCAGGTTGGAAATTTACTACGACTTGGATGCTAGCTGCGGGCACTGTTATCTATATTTCACTGCAAACATATTGGGTGTGAAAATTCGGAATTCTCATCCATCGTTATGCAGACAACGTTTTCCCCGTAAGCAGCAAACCATCTCAATCAACGAATGAGAAGACACACGAGGAAGTGTCGATGCAGCTGCACGATTTGCAGTATTGCATCCGTGAAAGAAATGTGTTTAAAAGGAAGACATTTAGTATCTCAATATCAGTAAAATCTTCAAAACATGGAAAGTGCTATACGCATTAAATCACTCTATTGCATACCTCGTTGATTGAGATGGTTTGCTGCTTACGGGGAAAACGTTGTCTGCATAACGATGGATGAGAATCCGGAATTTTCACACCCAAGCTGCCTTGAAGGATGGGAGGATCTACTTAACGGTAACAACTATCTTCAGATAAGCGTGTCATTCCACATTACGTGCCATAAGCGGCCATCAGGGGAGTAAAATGTCATGAAAACCAGAATACTAGACATTTGGCAAATAGTGCGTTGTACAGGACGAGCAAGCATGGAATTGGGGTTTCGGACTGTACATGTTCAAGTAGTTCAGTTCCTTTAGAATATTTATTTCCTACGACTATAGGGACAGAGTATCACGGAAAATGAAGTTATTTCTTTTCAGCTAATGATATCATTTGCGACGTATTTGTGGTACAACTTCTCTATTTTATACACCATGGCTAGGAGTTTTTCTGAAACTCAGGGAATATTCAAGTCGGGTTTTCCTTTTAATGTTTTACGGACAAATCACCAGAATAATCGTATAGGAAAGAAAACATCAGTATCGATCAAATGCGTATTGTTAGGTTCTTATTTGGGACTCAGCATCGCTTTATCTGGTTCATATCTTGCGAAAATAAACTTTGAAAAATATCGCTTGCGAGTGGTATGCAATAGAGTGATTTAATGCGTATAGCACTTTCCATGTTTTTAAGATTTTACTGATATTGAGATACTAAATGTCTTCCTTTTAAACATATTTCTTTCACGGATGCAATACTGCAAAGTTTGATTACCAGGAATCCTTTCCTGGCAAGCACGTATTTATCTTTGTCGAGTTCGCCTTTCAAACAAATGTTAAAATGCTAAAAACGGTATTATTCCCTACGTGAGCTAAAATATATACTATAAGGCAAACAAAGGAGTAAATATGACAATAAAGACTAAAAGGAAAGCGATGTAAAATATTTCACGTGATATTGAATCACGTTATACTGAATTATGTTACATTTTTATCGAGATCAAATGACGTTCCCAGAGTAATTTAAACTCTACTGATGGATAAATTGTATGATTGTTGTCACCACTTTGCTTTCGTTGGAAAATAATGGTATAACTTTTTCTCAGCACACTGGTTTTTGGATGTCCCGAGAATAAATTTGGCGGTAGAAATAATACCATAAGCTCAGAAACTGCATGGCTCTTCCGTCATGCACGTCTGCTTGGCCCTGTCTGGACTTGTCGGCCACGCAACTCCTAGTAATTGTATAATGTATTCATTCAATCTAACATCTACACTTTTTGCTTTAATTGACAAAACAAAATTCTGATATCAAAACTTCATATCCAAACCTTCAGTGGATATAACAATAAGATGTTTCCCGCCTTGGCACTTTTACTTTACAATAAATTCTGCATCTGCGTATGATGACAGCGTTTCATGGCGCTATTTAATTGGTCAAGGGGGCACTGCTACTAAATCAAATCGAAATAATTAAATACATTGAATTTTAAGTCAGCAAGATTATTTATAGTTTCAGATTAAAGCTTTGTAGTGCAACCTTTAGGGTAAGTGCATATTAATTGCATATTATCGATACTAAACTATTGAAAATGTAAATAACGGAATTAAAATATCTAAAAGCTATTGTATCTCTGTCCTTGTAATAGATGTGTTGATAAGTAGGAATAAAACATGTTGCCACACCTGTTGTGGCATTTTATGGGTATTGCTTTATTCCGGTTTATTTTTGTCATCGTTGAAACTGTCGCAAAACACGAAAGTAACAATTGTCCAACTGTTTCTAAAACGCATATTCAACAGAATGTGGTTTTCATATAATCATAAATTACACAAGGGATGAAATGAGCATACTCAATTTTGTGTGTGGATGAACACCTAAACTAGACAAGGGTTGTTGCTATTTAAAGCTGGCGGGGTGGAGTCACATATTCTAGTTGAAGTACCTCAAAAATGGAAAGCCTGTGTTCGACAACAAAGGAAACTATGAGCTCAAATTATGCAAACGTATACCGAACAGGTGAGAGTAGTGAGTTTGCTGTTTTGATAAACACAGTTGCCAAAAGGCAGAACTACGTCTGTCAACGTGTAGACATTTTCCAATTGATGTTATTAATGGATCAAGATAATAACCGTTTGCTTTGTAATCCTAGAGTACAATTATTTTCACAATCACAGAGCAAACAGTATGTTACCAGACCATATGGTTACCCTGATACGATATTTGCATGTTTGATGAAATACAAAAATCGCTCGAAATAGAAGTATTTGATGAAGCTCTTGAAAAGGACGGTAAAATTTCATATATATTGTATGTTGCCGCACCTATTTAAATGTGCTAATAAAATATGCTATAAGATAAGGTAAAAGAGATATTTCACAAAGATATAATAATTTAAGCTGGTTGATAGAAAAAGCACGGTAACATTTCATGTATATTCTATGTTGCCGCACCTTACATGTGCTATAAAATGTGCTATATAAAATAAGGTAAAAAATTTTTCACAGAGATTTAATTATTTGAGCTGGTTGATAGAATAAAGAACAGTAATGTATATTCTATGTTGCCGCACCTTACATGTGCTATAAAATGTGCTATAAAATAAGGTAAAAAACAATTTCACAAAGATATAATTATTTGAGCTGTTTGATAGAATGCGATATGTTTTTCACCCATTTGGCATAGACGGCGTTATTGGAATTTGTCTTCGCCGATGTTACTCCAAAAGAAAGGGATAACCATGATGCGAAATGAAACTATGCATTATTATAAGGACTGGGGCTATAAGGGTAACATCACGCACAAAGCCTCTTTTACATTTCCAAAGACAGAGCAACCGCACTGCCCGAATTCTTTGTTACACGTTCAAATTAAAGTCTGTACAGTGAATCCTTGAAATTGATATGTTATTTACGTGCAAACGTTGATTCGGAGTGATCAAGTTTGACTGGCATTGCTATGAAGAATTTAATTTAGTTTCACATACCCATTTCTGCCAACACGAAACAAATTGTTGTTATTTTATCTCCTTGTTATGCTTTTGAAAATGGGTGCAGGTCAAGAAATTTACGGGTTTTGACTTTTCGGCGCTTTAAAGCAGTATTCGTGACGGATTGTTTCACTGATTGTGGAGTTGTACTCTCTGATATATCTGACCACTATCCTTCCTTTGGTACTTAAAACACCTTAATCATCAGTGTATGTTACTACATTTGCAATTATTGCTACAGATTTTTCTGTCGATATCCGCAGATGTACACCTTTTATAATTTATAGAGTATAAATATTAGGGGCCACAACTAGACTATTTCAGAAGAACTATATTGTGATCCCCGGTAGAAAGATTTGCTAAATTACAGAACATTTAATTTCGCAATTGTGCCAACTTCTTCTAATTTCATTTTTCCAGTCTTTTTTTAGTTGGTGTAACTTTATATTTCTAGCGAAATAAAATGATACTGATTGAAACCACGGTACTAATATACATCAATGCTAAACCACACGTCGTGATGTCCACATCCAACCACAAATATGCTGTAGAATTTTGGCATTTGAACATTGGTTTCTTGGAACATTGCGCGTGCCAATCCCTTCGCTTGAAGGTTGCCACAATACGTTTTTTGTACGTCATGTTAGGTTTAACATGCTACGCTATGTTGCATTGTCTTATTATGCCACGCTATGTCATCATTATTGTTATGTCACTGTTATGCTGTCAGTTGTCATATTTTTTCATTTTTATTTCAGATGCTTACGACATGTTTATCTCATGAGTTGCTTAAAGGGACGTAAGCTGTAACTTGTGGCAAGTTTTTCAGTATTCTTCTTCTGTATATCAACTACCTTGTCTGACCCTAATCCGTTTGTCATGCTGAAATTTCCAGTATTCTTTTTGTCAACACAGCTTGTATGTGTGTAGTGATCATTGTTTATTGTTATCAAATGAATTCTAGTCCGGACTTGAATACAAGTTTCAAAAATAACAATGTAGATTATACTCATATAGGTTGTGTTGATATGCTAAATACTTGGCATTAAATTACAGTTTAGGGATTCAATGCAGAAAGTGTAGGGAAACCACAAAACAAAAGTTCTAAAAAATAGCCAAAAGATACAGCTTATGGAGCTTTAATTACGCCCATGTAGCATGAAAGATAATACTCAGTTATTCCGTACATTATACAGTACAGTAAATTATGAATAATTACACATAAGCATGTGAATCAAACATTTGAAAATCCCTATTTTCAAAAAAGCGTACTTATTAAGTCTGTCGATCAATGTTTTAGTTGATTACTTAATTCTACAGGTAGATGTGTCCTGAGTGTTTTTGTTTTTTTTTTGATCAGCACATTTGCATCAGCACGCGGAGAAATTTCCGTCGCTAGTACACGCAGATCGAATTTCTCTGAGACTAAGAATATTGTGGGTGGTGTCGATTTCGATCATAATATATTATATATCTCTGACCTTCTGATTTTATTTACAGACAGCTATTTCATTAATAGTAGTGATGTATGATATCTGTCGTTGAAAGCGACATATATATTTGCAGGGCCGGATATTACATATTCCAGCAATCAAAGAAAATAAAAACTCTAGCATTTATCATAATCTCTTGAGTGCAATGATGTCAAAGACATCATGATTTACAAATGTTAGATTGTTTAATATTCATAAGAGTTTTGTTTTCAGCTGAATTACATGATGCTTTCTGTTCCTTGAACAATAGATCATCTCATGCGAGTTGGTGTGACTCATAGTAGTGGTCCCAATTGACTTGTGACTATATACTTCAATGGTACGATTGGTTTTGTATTTTACCTGTGACCTATTTACATCAGCATGAAGGTGTGGATATGAATGTACAAAAAGGCGAGATTCAGGATGAAGATCAATCATAATTTCAAAAAAAAGAAGAATCCATATTTTACATTATGAATGATCAATGTAGTAGCCCATGCATTTTATATATTGTGCATCGTCGGTTTAAGTTAGTAGTTCAAATAAAAATGATATTTGGGCGAATTAGCTAATTTAAAAATACAAGCATGAAACATTGCATGGTTGCTAATGCCATTTCTCTTGGTGAGAAAACAACGTAAGTCCACTTACTTGTACGTAAGAATAAAATAAAATGCCATTGTATGTATTGTCAATTTATTTATACTTCCACAAATGTCTGGTTAAAGCAAGGCACATTGAAAAATCGTGCCATCACCCCTACAACATTTGATAAGCTTAACATTTTGTGTCTTCATTACTCGATGTGTAACCTAATTGTATCATCATACATTTGGAGGTCGCCGATTGAGGAATGCCTTTGAGTTCTGTGACGAATGGGGAAATGGTAATAATCTAAATTAAGTCAGCCGGATACGTCTTTGAAAACTAAGAGTTTTGATTAAGTAATATGGTACGATGAATTTTCGTCTAAGTGCATCATTTACAATGTCTACCCACCAATATCTTTAGTATCTTAGCTACTAAGGTAGTTTACGCCTCGAAGGTCGAAATCTTTAACTTTTGCTCAAACTTTCCTTGAGGAATCTTTCAACCATTCACTTCCAAAATCAAGAATAAAAATCGGGGTCATTGTGCAAATTTTGGTACTAGAGAAACAAATTACCAAATATTTACTGATATTTTAAATTTACAATGGCCACCATTCGTGTGTTAACTGTATGGAGAAAAATAAAATTTTCGATTTTCGAAAACTAAGACGGTGAATTTTTTTCTTACACCAAGAACTTTAAAATGAGACCCCACAAGTGGTAAATCAGAAAAGGAACTGAAAGATTGAGAATCCCAATATCTGTGCCCGAGGTGCATTCTACCGTAAAAGGATACAGTCGTAGGAACTGCGCTCAAAGGTCGTGTGGGACCCATACGACCAATGTAAACGCTCTATCCTAGGTACGATGGTGATTGATGACTGTTAAAACATGTCTGTCATTATCTACATATTATAATTGAAGCCATAATGATGAGGCGCATCTAGATATCGTGCACGAAATACATTGTTTGTAAACAAGAAACTCGCACAGACGCAGTTCCGACGACTGTTTCCCTTAAAGGAAATAAGCGATACCTTTGATTTCGGTTTGACCTCAAACATGGAGGCAGCAATCATGGAATATGATTCGGTATACTGATATTTTACAAGGTAAACAGCTGCGAGAGTACGTCCTCACAGTTTGCGCTTTTCTTTGTTGATGTCAATTTAATCATGTTATTGCATGCGCTGACCTTAAGATTTGCTTATTCGCGTTATATTAGATCGAGATACGTAATGGCTCTGGGTAAACAATGTGGAGTACCGCGGCCTAAAATGGCAATGTCGAACAATTCGTTGCTAAATGTTGGAGTACTGAGCTATTTATTTCATCTTCTTCCTGTGTGTATCCTTTACGTTGTAGACTTGCGTTCAAACCGTAGTTTTGGATGATATTCAACAACACAATTTTTCAGAATTAAAAAAATTGTTCCCTTAGTTCCCTTCCATTTCCATGTCATTCTATTATTCATGTTCTGACTCATTTGTAGAGGGATCGCTCGGTGCCTCATTATACATTCGAGGAATTATAAAAACTTTAAAGTCAATTTATAGTATCGCTGATTGGTCTTATCTTATAGAAAAGTCAGTGGATTTAGGTGGTTTTCTCACCAAGAAAAGGTGTTAGTACTCATACATCCAAGGAATTAAAACAACTTTCGAGTAAATTTATAGCTTCGCTGAGATGTCTTATCTGGTGATACACTTTCTGAAAGTTATCGGTCAGAACAATCAACTTCTTTCACTAAGAGTATGCAACATAGGCGACATTATGACGCTGAGCATGATTGTTGTAGAAATTGATTATCCGCTTAGATGGTGCACACTGCTTGGGCAGGATGAGGACCATCCTTGATCGCCAGGCGGTGATTGTCCCCGGTTAACCTTCGCGGATTTATTTAGATAAAAGTAGAATTTTAATTGGCACTTTCAATCAGACAGGAATGGCAGCTGTTTGTTAGGCACGTCCTCACCATGATCATTAGCTGAGTGTTCAAGTCAAGACGTGTGCCATTCGTAATGCAAGAGGTCTATTGAAATATTTCTAAAATGTTTTATCTGATACACGATATTTTAAATGGCGTTTTCAATTTAGAATCATTCTCAACCAGAGACGTAATTTCCATGATATTTCCTCTGATCCTATGAATATCAAGGAAGGTGTGGTCGTGGAAAGATACCATATCATACGCAAATAGTCTTATCGTAGGTCATTGAGTGTGATGTTTCTTCAGTACAAAACTGCGAATCAGTTCTCCGCAAGGTCGCACAAACCAACCCATTAAATCTTACTGTAATAAATACACTTTTAACATCGACAACTCTTAATCTGTGAATAGGTTTTACAGAGAAACCATTTTTTCAATATCCCTGTTAATACTCAAGTAATTAGACATATTATACATTCAAGATCACTAACTCTGTGTTGTAAACGAATATGTAGACAAAAGAAGGGTTGCACAAATCCATCTGCAATGCTAATGATCATTTGGTTCACAAAGTAAAAGTCACCACCTCCTGGTGTAAAACAACGATAGAAAACAAAAATCAGACAACTTGAATTTTATTCAAGTACAGGTATTTTGAATTCGGTCAACGTGCAAACATCGCAGCCGTCAATGAAAGTCATAAAAGTGTCGTGAAACAATTTGCTCGCATGTGTTTTTCATGTAAATTACCATGATGCTGTTATGCTTCACAAATGTTTAATTCAATTTTATACAATTCATGTTACATTATGTTATGTTATCTTATGTTATGTTATGTTATTTTATTTTATGTTATGTTATGTTATGTTATGAATATGACATAGTTTCAACGTCTCACCATCAGTCTGATTAAAAGCAGAGGGATTTAAGTCATTAGATTAATAGTGTCTTTTTTCTACTATATGCATGAAGTATTTTCTTAATTTCTTATAATTCTTGATTACTTATTACATGATAATCCAATTACGTTTTACGAGTGCGAACAGGATGGGCCAGTTATCAATTGATGATATGAGCTGTTTACCAACTCATCTATTTTGTGTTTTCACATTTAATTTTGATCTTAAAATTCGATTAAAAGAGATAAAAGTAATTTTAGACTAAAATAACCTTTTAAGAGTATGTTACACTGTCGACAGTCCCTTGTGCCTTTTCTGTCTCTTATTGGTGTAGTCTCTTGCACATACGGGGAGGGGGTAATCGCAAGCGACAGCATTGCTCGTGCCTTCGGCCTTCGGTTATACCCAGCTGCTTTCGGAATGCCCAGCTCGCGCCTTCTGCGCTACGCTTGCGATTCCCCACGCCGTCGTATGTGCGAGAGACTACGCCAATAAGAAACAGAAACGACACAAGGGACTGTCGACAGTCTACGTCTAGGAGTACGTGTAATTTTTGAATAATAGGCAGCGCCCAATTTATCAATATTCAACAACGATACACATATAATTATTATGTTGAAACTGTTCCCTAAACATAGAATATATTCAACACAACATTATTCACTCAACTCTGTTTAACGTTTTCTTGCATGGGAAAATTTAGAAAATGTAGTTTTAAGAAAATTGCCCTATTTCTCTCGACAAATATTGGAAGAATACAGAAAATTTTCTTAATCGATGATAACATTTAAAATTTAGTTACTTTTATAAAGTAAATAATGACTGCCTTTAATATACAATTTCGTGTCTTCATTTCCACATTGAAAGGCGGAAGTTCTTCAGCTCAAAGGAAAAAGATTTTATCTTCTACTTGCTTATTGTTCAGGTAAGCTGAAATACTATCTCATCAAAATGTACAAAATCGGACCATAGACCCTCGAGGGTCTATGATCGGACGAACAAGTGGCCAACTGGGAAATGTGACAGCCAAATTGCCTCATTTTAGGAGAAAGAGAAATGATAAATAACTTCGGAATACTGACTCTCGGAAGAACGTGACTCGTCGATTTTCTGGGAAATAAGATGATTTATACTCCCTGGATCCATTTTTCCTAAAACGACTTCTAAGCAGGTTTGAATTAACACACAAGAGAAAGATATGGAGCTGTCAGATATCTTTCCCACAGCACTAAATCTGAGACATCATCTAATAAAAACGAGATGAGAGTCCGCCCATGAAAGGGTACGGGAACGGACTGCATTGGCATTTATCATGTCTTGACAAACAACTACCTCTTATGATGAACCTAGCTTTTCTAACAGAGTCCCCAGCACTGAGTAGTAGGACGAAAACTGGAGATGGTGTTAGGTCAAGTAACCTTTGACCCAGAATGCCATGCTGTCGCAGTAGTAATTGTGTCATAATTCAAAACTTACCATTTTCCAGTAACGTTACCACGTGGTCAAAGTACATCTCTTTGGCATTGCATTGTGATACCCTGCCATCGATTTCTTCTGACCAATTGACTTTTACCATTCCAATAAATCTAGCTTGCATACCTGAAATATTACAAACATGGCAATAAATTATATTTCAAAAGCTCTCCAAAGCAAATGACAACTTGAATAATGCAAACACAAAATTTCTGCTTTAGGGAGCACGTTATTAATCACCAGGGTTCTTGGCAGGCAACTCAGTAACATGTATCAAAATTCACATAAAAAGTTGCATAATGGGATTTAACTCGTCTATCTCATCTTTTAAAGGCGGAAAAATCTGGCGCATTGATTTGAATTCATACATTGCAAATGACGACCCAGTCCAGCAGTAAACGCACGTCGGGCATGCCACAAGCCACACACGACTTTGTATGATTGTCCTTTGCGCAATATACATGGACATCACTTCTTCACGTATCAAAATTCAAAGGTATATACACATCAGTATTTAATCTCTCTTTCAATCTGATAGAGGTTACTCACAGAGTTTATTATGTAATTTGTGTTCTGAATTGTATACAGTAATGCCCTTTTGATCAGAGAATCAATTTTCATTTAGGTCATGTCATTGAACTGACCCTATCGTGTGTACCGCAATGAAACTAAAACTAAGCATGGAATCGCGCTACACATTCTCAAATTACCCTGTACTGGGAGCTGACATTTAGAAAGCTTACATGTCGACGTTCACTTCCCATCGCAAAATACTGGCGTAAAGTGCATTTTATCATTCTAATTTTGGAATATTTAACTTCTTATGTAGCTAATGGCGGTAATGGCAGTGATGATGATGATGATGATGATGATGATGATAATGATAATGACCATCATCATCATCATCATCATCATCATCATCATCATCATCATCATCATCATCATTACTATCATCATCATCATCATCATCATCATCATCACCATCATCATCATCATCATCATCATCATCATCATCATCATCATCATCATCATCATTATCATCATCATCACATTATCATCATCATCATCATCATCATCATCATCATCATCATCATCATCATCATCATCATCATCATCATCACATTATCATCATCATCATCAATAACAACAACACTACCATCGCCATCCCCATCGTTGCCGTCATTATCATCACTACCATTACCACAACTTATCCTAATATCGAAATCAGGATAACATGGAGGCCTGTTTGGGGACCGTTTTGTTCCCTTTCAGCTTTTCAGACAGTTATTTAATTACATTATTAAAATTGATTTTAATAATATATAATTACCAATTGGGGATTATCAGGCTGGTTTTATACATAGCATGGATCCCTTCATTAGCGGCGATAACTAATTCTAACACCTGCTATCTGTTTTGGTATCGCTCATTTAGTTTTTGCCGGCTTATCACGTTAAAAGTTTGTTTAAAGGGAGGAGGGTCGTCGGAATTGCACTAGTACTCAAAGGTCGTATTGGACCCATACGAGCAATGTAAACACTGTATCCAAGGTACGTTGGCGATTGATGAAATTAAAATATGTTTGTATAATGTACATCGTAAAATTCAAATGTTGAAGCTATGTTGACCTGGTGCATCAAGTTGTAGTGTATGAAATACACTGTCTACAGGCGCACAGGCGCATTTCTGACGACTAGCGACTCATCCATTTAGATAAAAGGTAAGATATGTTACTCTGCGGGATCGCTGGGCTCTGGCTAGACTAAATGTATCTTTAAACGTAAATTTAGATTAGTCTTATTTATTTTCAATCGATTTTAACCATAAATGACTGAGAAAAAGAAAAATATGTGAAACAAAAAACAGAAGAGTGGGTGTTATTTCACCTTCTATCACAGAGGTTAGTAAGTTAGTTTATTTTTTCGTTTTTTGTTCACTGGCATTGTCAATTTCTTGTCAATGGTCTGAGCTAAAAGTCTAGAGTAAAGCATGCTTCAAAAAACGTGATATTCAATGCGTGTTTTAGGACTGGCTAAAATGATAAACAGTGAGCTAAAATCGTACATGTGATCTGTTCCTATGCTTTTGCACTGTTCTCTTACGTGACACATACCGTCTAAAGATGTATATATTTCCATTTAAAACCCAGGATTTAACATTGTTGCCTTTCATGTCATGACATACCACAGCATTTGAAAAGCATCTGTTAGTGTTTTGTTTTCCGGGGGTAGGGTATGTAGAAGTATGGCTGAACATCGGTGTCCTGGTCGAGTCATGACTGTCCGATAAATTGCTCAAACGATGAGAACACTGTTCACAGTAAATTTATATGCCGTGACCCAAATCATTCTATTTACGGTTGACAAGCCATTAGTGTAGCAGTATCTACCAGACGGGTGGTGAGCATACATACTTTTACGGATGTCTATAACATGTCTCCAGTAAAGAATCAAATTACGCTTTGAAGTTTACGATTTGGGCATGATATTTACGCAAGCCGAGCTAGCTGACACTTTAAAACATTTCCTCTTGCTTCTGAGTCGGAACATGCGTCCATTTTCGGTTCCTAACCACAAAATAAGCATCTATGAACCTCACAACCGATTAAAGAAATTGGGAAAAACCTGAACCCTTCGGTACGAAATCTGACATGCATCCCAAATCACACAAAACAGGGACACTACAAATTTTGGAATACAGTTACTGATGGCAATATTACTTCGCAAAGAAGGTCCAATCTGAAAATGTTGTCATTAGTTTAGAAGGCTTAATGTGGAACGTGTCTTCCCTAATCTTTGCATGTCAACGAACTAAAAGTGTCTGAAATGAGGTCAGTTGTTACTTTCTGACTTAGGCGTTCTGTCGCCATTCCAGAGACACGCGCCGCCTAGATCTATAGAAGCGAGTGAATACGACGACTGTCCGATTCACTTGGTTTGCTTTGTCTTTTTTTCGACAATTAGAAATCTTCGATGGGAGGAAATATTGGTCATTACGTGTGACTCTATCAACAGCTCAACGCTCCGCAGACTGAGGGTAATATTCGTCAAGAGACTATGTCTTTAAAAAAATCTGGCAATTTGCCATTGTATTGCATTCTATAAAGCATCGTTCAGAAACAATCCCCAGTAGGTTTTTACAAATGAAAAATGAGATGTGGCAACTTTAAGAATTTGCCATATATTTTTTTTAGCGATCTGGATATGTTTTAAAATTTAACGAAGTGTCACTCATGTTTTCTTCGATAGTTCCATGGGGTTGGTTAATTTTTAAAAGTTTCCCCCAGAACGCATCTTGATCTAACCTTTCAGACTTCTCTTTTCGGGATGTATAAATACTTTAAAAACGATGAAATAACGCGTACATCAGAGAATGCTTCCTTGACATGATACGAAACGATGTCGAACCAATATGAAAAATAGCAACGCAAAGCTAATGTTACTAATGTCTGAGTATACTTTTTACAGTAAAACTGCCGCATGAATGATGTGCGCTGACTGACTTCCGTCGAAAACCAACGACTCGACGGAATGAAATAAGTTCACACAAGGTTAATGCACTCAAGATGTAACTGTAGACAAATGAGTTTTAGCTCGGCATCCTTCCCAATGTTGACATGGGAATATTTACTCTGTATGCATGATGGCATTGAATGGTAATATTTGACGTCATAGGTTGCGCGGTTGATGATATTCTAGAATTTCGTGTCACCTTTTTCTCATTCACTCCGTAAATGGTTTGGTTTAGGCTAAATTGTTTGGATCATGGCCCAACATGGGTGACACCCCTCCCTGGTAAATTTTGGGCACGATATTTTGAAAGTCAATTTTACTTCAAGTAAACCCTTCAGTTTTTTGTTTTATCATAGGTAATTCAATATAGGAAAAAATGTGTGACTGGAGAGAGAAAGTGACGCTTTGTCGCAATTGGTGAGAATCTCTTGTTATTCTCACTGCTGGCAGTGGGGCATTTTGAATTCTCACTGGTGAGAAGGGAGAAATGCACTCCTTGGTGAGAATCAAGGATGGTAACAGATTATCACTGGTGACACTCGAAATTCTCACCAGGCCTATATAGTCAGAATGGTCATTTTCTCTGTGAGAATGTATCCTAATCATCTAATCGTCATACAGGTGAGAATCAACCAGACTCACCATTCATCGGCCCGGGAGCATTAACCAGATTGATCCTCACCAGTGAACAACAAGTCTAGCTGATTCTCACCAACGAACGACGAGGCTTGTTGATTCTCACCAATGAAATGAGTATGGTACATTCTAACCGTGAAAATAACCATTGACACTGTGCTCGGGGGGACTTTCCAGTCTCACCGGTGAGAATCTGTTATCATACTTGATTCTCGCCAAACAATGCATCTCTAGCTGCTCACCAGTGAGAACTGAAAAATTGTTACTGATAGCGGTGAGAATAACAGTGATTCTCACCGATTGCAAGAAAGCCCCATTTTCATCTCCAGTCTCGTAATTTATTCCTACTGTGATTGGGGCGTTTAGATGTTATTGGCCGTTAAAATGCGTAACGACTACAGTGAAACTAATGTATTTCACTTTATCTAGCTAATATCTACTACACATCCCAGTACCCAGGGCATACGAACTACAGTCTACTTTGTAACACGATGGGATTCAAAACTTGTCTTGAAATTTCTTCAAGGGGAGGTTTCTGCTATTCTGGCTCAAGGCCAAATCTATGTTGAGTTTCCTTTAAATAATGTGCCGTTGTTGTTCAGTCTCTCTGTGCTTTAGTGTTGATGTTTTTGAAAGGGTCTCGACTGATGTTTATCGGTTCGATCAAGACTAATATACGAATGATTGGGAAGATCTCATGGAGTATCTCATCGCACCACGTCCCTAAGTATCGGTGATTTTCTCACCACCAGCGTTGCTCTATTCATCCGTGTACATATTGAATGGGGACATCATGACGCTCTCCTGTCCGTGCGACAACTTTTCTCTCGAAGTGACATGCACTCGCAGAGTGTACCTATTTTCTTAATCAAGAAGATAGCATCTGTTCATTTACTCGATGCATATCGAGCCAACAATCCTCGAAACAACATCCATGCTATAATCAGTCCTGACACGGTTAGACGTTACCACGCCTTGAAACATGAAAGTCATGACACAACATTTTCTCGGGGTACAAATGTTACTCACGCCCACCCAATACGGTCATTTGTTGCTGTGCTTGGCTTTCCAAGGCGAACTATAAAACGTCTCCTCTCTGGAGGTCAAAGTTTCGCCAATCTGAGCTGCATTAGCGTTGTATTGATAACGTATCAACTCTTCGATGAAACACTAATGCCATTTTAAATGCACCATATTGCCTTTTGTGTCAGGGACGGTGCCTCATCCATTCACAGCGAGTGTGTGTCTGGCGGAAAGATCCCAGGTCACGCCACGAATGTTATTCGACACTAAACAGTAACGTGGGTGAGCTGTTGATTAAAGAGGAATGCTAATAAAAGATCGTCAATGGTATTTTTGTGATCTTCACTGTGTAGGTGCGCTGAACATAACGAAACGCTAATGATGAACTTTGAGTCAATGATGCATTTTTCTGCATAAGACAAGTTAATCGACCATCATTTTCTATGCTAACCTGGGGTTTCCTATCTAAAATACCAGAAAATAAAATAAATTCCAGTTTGCAGGTAGATAATATATTCAGTGTTCTTACTTCTTTGCTGGTATTTTTGAAAATGACTCTGACTGCCCATAGATTGTATTATCAAAAAATTGTGAGATTTTTTAAGTACAAAATTGCGCTCCTGCAGTTAAATCCTCCCTGAACTTTGGGTCAATGCTCTCCCTCATCTTCAAGTTGACACTTTGCATAAAATTTTCACCGAGTCTTCGTAAAACACATTTCGGTACAATTAGACGGATCGAGGTGTTTTTATGGCGTGAGCATGTAATTAGTTGTAAGCTGATATAGTCTAGTTGCGTTGCAATTTCATCTTGAAATAAGCATTCAATTTTCAGTTCGTTTTAATCCATTTCACTTAAACAGTATCAGTCGCTAAAAAAAATTACAAAGTACTACATATAAGGTATCTGAATTATACAAGTCCACTGGATTTGTGTATGAGAAACGAGGTTTTTGTTGTTTTTTAGCTTTTTTGTAGTTTCTGCATCATTACAACTATATTGTTGTGACAGTCACTATATATGCATATATATTCACTAGAAAAGTACATTGTTTTAAGACTAAATTTTATCCAAGAAAGTATGATTCTATTTCCCCTCCTGGGGCACTGAATGCAAATACCCTTACAAGACAGATTAAGTGGATTACCAAGCTTAACAGAAAATACAAACATTACTAACGACAGATATACATCATCGTCTGAAGCTTATATCGAATCACGAGATTATGTGCCGCCTTCATCAGAACAAGAAAACCTGATTAGATTTTCTTTTCGCTGATTCTGTGACAAGCTGTCGTGACGATTTTATTATTTCGCATCAACGTATTGGTGAAAACATTGGTTAGCTGACTGTACAAGAGGCAGAGATATTTTTGCCTGTCTGAAGACATTTATTTGTGAAGGAAAGTGCGTCTTCTACGCCGCTTCTGTTGTGTCAATAATTGTACAGCAGTATGGTGCACTCAAAAAAAATCCAGTCACTGGAAATAAAGATTAAATGAGCAGATACACCGATGTCTTTCCCCAATGCAGGAAGGTCCGCCATCATATAGCCTAAGTGCCGTCTTAGATTTTATCGAAATGCAATTGTATTGCCGGTCATCCGGGAAAATCAACCTTTTAGTAGAATTCAATCCTCGCTTATATGAAATAAAAGAAAAATAATTTACATAGTATGTTTGAAAATGTTGTCATTGGCATTATGCCGTGCATGTATTTCTAGAGCTTCACTTCTATTTCGTCGCCTTGGAAACAGATCTGCAGTCCTCTCTAGTCGTTGTATCCTTACGTTGTTTGTCTGGCTGTCTGTCCGTGTCTGTCTACGGATAAGCTTACTGTCTCTATATCTGTCTCCCTTCCAGTCCGTGTCTCTCTCCATTTGTCTACCTGCCTACGTCTATCTCAGAGACTTTTTGATATCGCAAAAGATAAGAGTCGTCAGATGCTATAACAGTATAGTCAAGCTTACTAGGTAAAAAAAACATTCACGAGATTCATTGCCAAATGCTTGTTTCAGTTCAAGGTCACGGCTCTATTCGGAAGGCGTCGTGACGTTCCATTGCTTGTTTTGTTTACATAGATATCGTCATAGGAGAATGTCAGTCGGGGCAAACTCATTATAGCGACTGAAATTTTACTCAAGTGGCCCAAAGTCTGTATCATCGTCATCTGGAGTGTAAGGGTCCAGTCCCCACGAAGCTTTGAAACAGACGCAAAGCATCGTTGAGTAAAGCAGAAAATCGTAGTAAGATGATCACGAACTGATAATATATGCTCACTTCTTCAGAGGAAAGATGGGGCCGATAAGAATAATCACTTCCCAGAGGCCACGTCCCTAAGTGTAAGTGAAACAACGCTGGGTCACTCATAATGTCTCGGGTGCAATTTACAGGAGATCACAGACTGGCTGCGAGCTTGGGCCCTGCAGAACAGCCAGTGGATTGTGCGCTCGATATAGGCTTGCACATCTGCAGGCAAATCTCCCCACGTACATACAAAAAATGCATGTTATAAACGTTGATTGCTATATTAAAATGGTTGCATCGCAAGACCAGCATGGTGTCTAATCTGCGTTACTATGGGGGAAAACCGATACCGGCGATGATCCATACCCATAACACAGAGTCTAGATCATATTAATAAAACTACAGGAGTGACTTATACAAGCATAGAGAACGGTAACCATACCTTTACAGGGAAACGACTGCGACAACTCCACAATCACTCGACCTGACACCTCGTCTCCGGAGCTGAAAACATCCCGGTTGTCGTCCAAAAGGACGCGAAAGGTTTTCAAGTACGGCGGCATAGTCCTTTAGAGTGATACGCTCGTGCTCTCTTGTGATGGACGGCAGCTAACACCCTACAGTACCGCCGATGTAACACGAGCCGGCTATCTGGGATGATTTTCACGGGCTCCAATACAACAACACTAGGAGCAATGTTTGGTATGCCGTGTCCATCACGCTCACTATCGGCGCTAAGCGGATTGAACTACGCATGTCTGTTAGCGTACAGACTCGTTTCAATTGAGACATCCTGATACACGACTGCCAAAAATATCTTGCTTTGCAAATTGTACCATGTGAGAATTATCGTGCGAATTTTGAGTCCATGAATCCTCAGGGGAAAATGCATTCTGCTCCCCTTTCGATCACTTTATATTTTTACTCTGTGTACATATTTAAACCAGGCAATCGAAAGACTAGATGAAATATTCGTTATATTTCACATGTTCACAATTCAGTGAATTGATCACTGTGTTCGTTACGATGAAAACATCGGTTGCATCGTGTACCCAACATCTAACCAATTTGTGTCTCTGTTTTTCAGGACTTTGCTGCCATCTTCAATGCGAGTACAAATAAACAACTTTCGTTCATTTAAGTTGCAATTATGCCGACAGGAACATTCTGGTTGCTGTAGAACCATATGCATTTCCTTAAAAATCAAAAAAATATGCAATAGTTGTTTTTTTCTAAATTCTCGATGTTTTCCGTGTTAAGAACTGTCACTTAAAGTCGCGTTCAGGTTTTTATGGATTCAAGAACACCTAAAAGAACAGGTATTTTCGAGAGTAAAACTTGTTAAAGGGTACCAATCAAAGGACGACGAGTCGGCAAAATCTGGCTCTGTGCCAATCTGTTAATGGTCATATTTTCCCCACGGATTTAAACACAGTATGATGTCTCGATATAAAATGTACCGACACGCTTCAATATTTAAGTCTGTTGTTATATTTTATAATGCTCTGCGGCATATATTTGTGTGTGAGTGAGTAATTCGGATGGTTTGCATCCAGGTGAAGAACAATAAACTTAATATTCATTTAATAAAACTAATTAATTAATTATAAAATATTTCGACAATTATGCATATTTCGTTAAAAATTATAATCATTTTGTCTTTATAGTATTGCATTCGTCTCTAAAAATATGACTGTCAAGCTTCTGTCATTTGTATCTCAGGGTGTTTATTTACATAGAACCCGCAATTTATTGTGCGCTTGTAACGTATGATATTTATTTTTAGTGTGACTAAATAAAAACAACTGTGAATTATGACTCGTAGAGTGAGATCAGAGCGAAACAAGAATACATAACAAACATGAACACATGAAAATATCACACAATATACTCTG
The DNA here is from genome assembly GCF_041260155.1 of Ptychodera flava. NCBI lineage: Eukaryota > Metazoa > Hemichordata > Enteropneusta > Ptychoderidae > Ptychodera > Ptychodera flava. The sequence continues at coordinate 5,884,667 of NC_091948.1, forward strand.
CGGGGTCAGCTCCGATCAAGTTCACATTTCTACTGCGTCAGAATGTGAAACTTCCATTTCACTCTCTACTAGCTGTGGTAGTCTCCAAATTATTGCCAGACACATAAAGACAAAGCATCCGACACATGAACGCTACACGCGACAAACACAACTGTCACAAAAATAGTTTCGATGTTGGGCGTTACCTCTCCCCGATACGTGAATTCCTTTCCGGGTTTTTATTAATAATTCCAATTCTATGCTCAACACGGAATCGGGCAAAAGGCGCTACAGTCTTTACCGTTATTTCATGCACATATTGTTGGTTATAATCTTGACATGTAATATGCTAATT